>NC_134488.1:70042363-70319863 GCF_040206685.1 Ascaphus truei | reverse complement strand
ACGGGTCAAATTAGTTTAAAAAACAAACAAAAAACAATCATGTTTGTTGTCAGCTGCCTTCCTTAGGCTGAGTCCATAGGGACTTCAGCCGTGCGGAGGCGCGCGGAGGCTGAGGGAAAGCGGGTGCTTTCCCTGGCCTTAGTCCGCGCGCCGTGTCTGGGGGCGGGCCAGTGACGTCACGGAGCTGGTTCGCTGTCATTGGGCGAACCGCAAACATGACCAGCCCTCCACTCCCCTCAGCGCGCAAATTTAAATCTGACTGTCTCCTCCGCCTGCGGAAGCGTGGCTCATTGCGGCTGCAGGGGCTTACTGGTGCGGGTCAGTGGCTAAGCGCTGACCATGCCCTCGGCCTTAGGCTGCGCTTATAGTGCCGGCGTCGAGACGTTGTGGCAAAACAAATGTATTGCCGCTGTCGCCTGCGCTTATAGTAGAAGCGGCGTGACGGCTTGGTTGCGATTGCGGCAAGCCAAGCCAATTTGATTTTTCCAGCGACCGCGTGACTTCTCCGGCACTATAAGCGCAGCCTTCGCCCATGCGGAGACCTGGAGGCTGAGGGAAAGTGGATGATTTCCCTGGCCATAGTACTCGGGCCGTGGGGGGCGTTCCTGGGGGCGTTCCTCGTGATGTCACGGAGCTGGTTCGCCCGCTCATGTTTCCTGTCGCGCAAGAAATCAGTTTTATCTGATTTCTCGCGCAACGCATGTCCCCCTCCTGCCTCCGCCCGCACGCCGCATGTACGCGAACACTGGCTTAAGGCAGTCTGTTCGCTCAGCGTACGGACGCGTCCGCGCGGTCTGAGGTACCATGGGCGCAGCCTTAGAAAGATTCAATTGCCATTAAAGCAAGTGTTTAACTCATTTGTATCCTGTGACCGGCACTTTCTTTCCTTTTCTGTGGGTGCTCTGAATTCAGCTACTTATGTTTCTGTTTGCCAAACAGCTTCATAAATAGTTCACAAACAAAGGCCAAGACAAAAAGATGATTAGAGAACACGTCGATTTGAGGACTCTTAAAATACATTCGATGAAGATTGTAAAAACCTTCCAAAGCTTTTGTTTACAATGGAAATGTTACCCGTTATAAAAAAAACCTATTTGTTTTTATTGAAAACACTGCTTCTTTTCTTTTTTTTTCTTTTTCCAAAGAATGTGCTGATAATTTAACCTATGAAACATGCCACTGTCCCTAGTTCACTCTCGTCCTAGAAAAGTCTGACCCTTTGGGAGAACAGAATAATGATAGGATAATGACTGGACTTTTCCATACACAATCAGACAAGAATCTGAGCGTCTCTGTTCTCTAGTAAAGAATTCCCATCTCTACAAGAAAATCTGATCTCCCAGCAGCTAGATCACATCTCTTCTCCTATTCCAACGTACGCTTGGGCTTTGCCAGCACAATATTTTACTTGGATCTACTTTAAAGCAGCAATGCTAACATCCCTGTTGCCACCCCCCCTTTTTCTTCTTCTTGTTTGTATTTGTAAAGCATGTGACTATGTATAATTGGACATTCTTACCTAAATTGTCAATCGTTTGGTGCTCCTGTTACAAATCTGTCAAAATCCTGATTGTGTGTCTAACGAAATGGCCGCCTTCTACTTAGGTTGGGGCCATGGTGCCGCAGACCGTGCGGAGGCATCCGCATGCTGAGCGATCAGACTGCCTTAAAGCAGTGATTGCGTCCATGCGGCGTGCGGGCGGAGGCGGGCATTGTGCAAGAAATCAGTTTAAACTGATTTCTTGGCGCGATGGGCCGGTCACGTGAACAGTTCACCCAATGAGGGTGAACCAGCTCCGTCACACCCCTAGGCACGCCCGCCCACCATGGCCAGGAAAGCACCCGCTTCACGCGGGTCACTTTTCACAGTCTCCGCACACCTCCACGCGGGTGAAGGCATCATGGCCCCCAGCCTAAGTGTAACAAATTATTGTTACAGCTTTCAGAGTCATAGACAGTCTGCTGCTTGGAACACGAGACATAGATCAGTTTGTAATACTTTGCTGCCAATGGGGCAGAGCTCAAAAAAATGCAGACAGTATTATCTTATACTACAGAATTGATTAAAAAAAAACAAAAAAAAAAACATATAGGATTGTTCATGTGTTGCTTCTTTAACCTTTGTGCTATAGCCACAGATTTTTGTTTAACCCACCATGGCACAGTGCGGGTACCTCTGGCTGTGATGGTGTTAATTTATTATTGGTATACGAGACTAAAATCAATGGTAGACAGGAGCTGCTGTGCAATACCAATAACCTCCCCTCATTTAAAAAAAAAAACTAAAACATCATCCTTGTTTTTATCACTAAGCCTCTTTACATATATCTAGTCTCTTATAAGCTTCCATAGGATATTGCCCATACCTTTATTGGCTCTTTGATAAGGGGGGGGGGTGGGCGGATAAGGGTAACGAAAACACGATTGATCAACACTACCCAACCTGGAGGCCCCAAAGTATTGAACTGGCTGACTATGTGGCATTGCACCATTAAAGCGGCAAAACATGCACAATCTGTTTGCTCTTTTAAAATAAAAATGTTTTTTTTTTAAATAAATGAGTTCTGTAGTATTAGATAATAGGGACTGTTTAAAAAAAAATGATTAGATGCTTGTGCCATTTTTAATGAGTTTTAATATAATGAGCATCCTTTGATTTCTATAGCAGGTTTTAGCCACCTCTGCAGCAGTGCAAGATCTTTGCAACACTTTCCTGTTTGTGATAATTTATTGCCAATGGTCCCAACAGCTTGAGCTGCAAACGGTAACAATACTCCATGTTATCTTGGTATTATCTGGATACATTGTAGCTGCTAAGTTACACAGACTGAAGGATTGATTGAAACTGAAAGGCGGCCATTTCATTAGGCACACATTCAGGATTTTTTTTACAGATTTATAACAGGAATTATACATTGTCACGTGCTTTATATATATTAAAATAAGAAAAAAAAAGTGAAAAAAAAAGCAGGAATGTGGTATTGCTGCTTTAACTTCAGTAAGTAAGGCAGATGCTTAAGTCAGATGCTTATGGTGTTACGCGCGTCTATCATTCGAGCGATCCCTGCACTGAGGGTCTGAGGCGATGGGGAGGCGTGGCCTTGGGGGTCACAAGGATGGTTCGCCCTCATTGGATGAGCCGCTCACGTGACGCGGCCGCCACGCGAAAAAAACAAATTCATTTGTAGCTTGAAAATTCTGCCGTGCGGTTGCTTTCCATTGCGCTCATGTGCACCATGGCCGCCCTCATTGACTTCCACAGATTTGTTCTCGCGATGTGCGATGTCATGCTCGCCATCGAGGTTACTATAAATGCAGCCTTACAGTAGCGACATATATACTACAACAGAATCCACATTTAGCCCCATGTACTACAATAGAATCAGCCTTATAAAAAAGGTTAGGATCACCCTCTTCCTTATATCAGTTTCCCCTATGCATGTTAAAGTGATCACCCTCTTACACTCATGACCACCATAGACTTTAATGGTATCCCTAAAGATTAAGGGGTTAAATCTGCCACCCACCATGTGTTCTAATGTTTCCTGCAGCCTTTATAAGAAGACCTTGCAGTTGTAGGATCTGTTACAATAGCTATTTCCAGGACCCTTTCCTCCATGACTGTCTGTCCTCCCCTGGACGTCTCCCTTGTAATTATAACCTTAAGTCAAGAAGGTGAGAATAGTTTCGTAACCACACAGAACAGGACAGAATGATCCCATTATTACATGACCACAACTGGAGGTTGTAATCTGCCAGTATATCCCCAGGGGCTTCCAGCAAAAGACCATTAAAGACACATTTACAACAAGTAACCTCCTCTGTGCTGGAGAATTGCATGCACACATATGTAAGGCTGTATTTATCTTTTTGCTACCCGAGGTACCTTCAAGACACACACACTATAATGATAATAATAAACTTCAGTTCATATAGCGCCTTTCTCCCAATGGGACTCAAAGCGTTTCACAATTACAGTAGAGTACGGTACGTAGCACATAAGAATTTGAACAGACACCATCCCTGCCCAAATGAGTTTGCAAGCTGTCATGGGAAACCAGGTTATTTACACCTTTTTACCAGGTTCATTCATTGAGCAAAACAAGGTAGAGAAATAAATTGTAGTTTATTCAGCTTAAATCCGAATACACACAATGGAACACAAAATACAGACAAAAAGAAACACTTACTGTGGGTCTGGGGTCGAAAACTACACTTTCCTGGGTGCAGGGCACGCTATTGGGAGAGTTTTACCCTGACCGGGACTTAGCTCGGGATCTCCTGGAACTCAAATCGGCATGAAATTCCAGACCCCACCGCTACGTTCTCTTCTGAGAACAAGGTCCCTCCTGACCGCGAGTCAGCCTGAATCTCCTGGAACCCAAATCGGCATGAAATCCCAGCCGCGACCGCTATGTTCGTTTCTCAGAACTTGGGAGCAAAAGTCGGGACTTGGTCTCTGGCGGGCAGGCTTTTTAGGCTTGAAATCGAAGCCGGTTGCTTTGCTATTTCGAACAAAGCAACTTTGAAAAGCCCGCCCGCGCTCTTTCGGCTCTGACTCAAGGGAGCACACCATCTGATCGGCTCAGCTTCTTATAACTTTCCCTGCTCTAGCTGAAACATAGAAGCAGAACTCAACAGCCAATCAGCACGTGGGAACTTTCTCAAGCAGCCAATCAGAGCCAAGCCAGGTAGAAAAGCCGGGTCAGTGGGAAATTCGAAAAAGCCAAGGGACATGCGCAAGCCTGCCACATCTCCCCCCTCTATCCCAATGCCACCCGCTGGGCAGGCGGCCCTGGGTCTGGCAGATCATGTGGCATCCCGGAGGACCGCCATTGATCTCCGGACCTAGTACTCCACCTTTCCCCGCTAACCAAATGCCGTTCACACCTCTGGGCATCGTCTGGCTGCTTTGAACTCCTATGTCCAGCAGACATACCGGCGCCTTTGGGTTTGCACGGGCTGCCTGTTTGGACATGGGTTCCGAATGTTGAAACATATTAAAATACACTTTAATAAACTCTGAGTCTCAGCGAACCCCTCCAACTATGTGGGACTTTAGGTGAGGTTCTTGGGGTTGAAAACTAGGAATCTGGGAGACACTCTATGGCCCCAGTGTAACTCACCCCGGGGACCCAAAAATAGTGAGATTAAGCTGGGGAGAATTATAGGGCCACTGGTAACTTTGTCCCCAGACCTCCTGCAATCAAAATGACTTGCTTTTCACACCAAACCCCCACCTAAGACTTAGGTTCCCAAAGTGTGCAATCTCTAGGGTACATGGAAGAGAAAAGGAAAAATGTTGTCTCTTTATTTCTGCCTGCCTTATTTCCCCACACACTTTCCAGTGACTCAGTTTGGACTCTCAGAGTCCCCCCAACCTTATGTACGGTTGGGCACTCACAAACCATATACTGTTTGTGGGTCACCTTGGCACTATCTGGGGCACCCCCCTTAACCCAGGGATTCCCTCACCTCAAGGGATACACTTTTATCCCTGTGCCTCATTCTCCTTTCCGAGTTGTACTGAAGCAGGGCGCCCTAGTGGGGAGTCGAGCATACGTTTTCAAGGGGAAGTATTGCGGGAGCAATGTGCTTACATGTATCCGAGAATCAAGCATGATTCCCGGACACATTTATTGGGAAACTAGTAACTCTGGACCCAACCACCTAAGTACATTCGGATAACGGTTCCTCCGCAAACCCCCCCCCCTCCCGGAAAAACACAAAAAATGATTTTTAAGACAATGTTACTAGGCCAAGAGCTAACTCTCTGGGACCCTTATACTCAGGCCAGGGGTAACCAGGTGTGCTTGACCTTTATTATGCAGCCTGGTCAACCCTCCCGTCACACAAGCTACGGAGACAAAGTGAGTTGCCCAAGATCACAAGGAGCGGACACCAGGAATATTATATAGCCAATGAAGTTGAAGACTTCTACTAACTTTAAAAAAGAAATTGTCACCTCAAGGTCCTTATAGGAGATTAAAAGATTGGTACCCAGCAGCAAAACGAAGTATCGGTTTCTGAGTATGGCTACGGCAAAAGGAATGAACGTGGAGACAGATTGGTATAATTTGCAGAATGCAAAAAACTTCTACATAATGAATTCATCCTTCAAGAAGAATCCAAATAGAAATGGACATGTAAGGACCCAATGGAATCAAGAATGAAATTGCCTATGTCCTAGCCCAGGGGGGCACAAACTTTTCCCCCTCCTCCTCCTTACCTTGATTGCCGGCGTCTGGGCGTCATGTTGTCATAGCAACCTGACGTCACATGACCCCGCAGCGTCTCCAGATGCCGGCTGACTCAAGGTACGTGCTGTTTGCAGAGGCTTTCAACGCTTCCCCGGCACTTAATTTAAGTGCCTTCGGGAAGCGTGCGGGGCTTCTGTAAACCCCGCGCCCCCGGCCGGCAATCTCGCGCCCCCCTGGGGGTCGCGCCCCCCAGTTTGCGCACCGCTGTCCTAGCCAACAAGAAACACGTGATTGAAAACTGCACAATCCTGAACCATTTTGACACAAGTGCTGATCATCGATTGGTTCGCTGCAACTTACATCTAAATGCGAAGATGGAAAGAAGAAAAATGATTATAAAGAAGACAAAAACAATCAACATCAAGAACGTCAAGAATAACAGCACAAAATGTCAACTAGAGCTGAAAACAAATCGCTTCAGCATGCTCAAAATGCATGGGGACAAGTTAACAAGTGATTATGAAGAACTTATGAAGATTGTAGTTGAAAGCGTAGAGAAAACTGGAGGAATCGCTACAAAAAACAGGATAAGAAAAAAATCTGATAAAACAAAACAATTAATGAAGAGACAATGTATATAAGAAAACGTAATTGTGTAAAGGTGATATGGTGAGGAAGACTATTGAAGATAACAAAAGCTTAAAGAAGACGACAAAATGACTTATGATTGGTAAGAAGCAAATCATTGAACGCAAACAAGACGATGGATCAACAATAAAAGACTGTGCACTTATCATAATGAGAGTTGAGGACTTCTATATGAAATTGTATGAGGACACAGAGGATACAGGACATAATCCAGAGAAGGATGAACGAGAAGAAACCAATAATGATGTACCCTGCGTTTTTCCAGAAGAAGTGGCAAAGCCAATAAAAGGCAGGAAAGTTTCCGGGGAAGATGGAATCACAAATAAAATTGTGAAAGAAGCTGGGGAAAAAGTAGAGAAAATCCTTGCACAAACTGTTTACATGCTGCTTGAAGAATAAGAAAATGCCAGAACAATAAAGCAATGCTGTAGTTTTACTTATCCATAAGAAAGGAGACAAAAAAAGACTTCAAAATCTACAGACCAATTAGTCAACTTCCAATCACTTACAATATTTTTATGAAGATACTCACTAATTGGCTGCCACTGACCATGGACTTCACTCAGCCTAGAGAACAAGTGCGATGTCGCAGTGGATACAACACAATAAACCACATCCAAGTCGTACATTAAGTTATTTCCCAAAGTAATGAATATGATCTACTACTTAGCTTAGGATTCGTAGATTCTGAAAAAGCATTTGATTCTGTCTACATGCATTAAGAAGCCAAAGTGTTGAAGAAGCGTATGTTGATATTATAAAAAAACATCTATGAGATAGCCACATCAACCATTATATTGCATGAAGATACAAGCAAGATAAAGATCAGCAAGGAAGTGCAGCAAGGAGACACAATATCACCAAAGCTTTTCAAAGCAACACTTCAAGATTTGATGAAGACAATAAAATTGGGAGAACAAATGAATAACAAATCAACGTGAGTCATCTACGATTTGCAGATGACATTGTTATTTTTGCCGCAAGTGCAAAAGACCTCCAGCAACAAATAGGAGAACTCACCAAAGCAAGAAAGAAAGTGGGCCTTCATATTAATCTCAGCAAGATCAAAGTGATGTTCAACAAATGTGTAAACTCTGCAAAGATTGAAATAAAGGGAATAGAACTAGAAGTCGCAGACTATGTTTTGTTATAGGTCTACTTTGGATGGCAAATAACAATGGATAGAAACCTTTTGAATGAAATTAACAGGAGAATTAAGATCAGATGAAGCGCATTTGGAAGAAACAAGACAATCTTTCAAGAAAAACTTCCACTGTGCCTCAAAAAGAATGTTTTTGACCACTGCATTTTGCCCGTGCTCACGTATGGATGTGAAACTTTGACCCTAAATACGAATATAATTCAGAAGCTTCAAACAACTCAAAGCAGTATGGAGGGAGAGAGGTATGCTGGGTATTACCCAAAGGGTCAGGACAAAGATTAAATGGGTTTGAAACTAAACAAAAGTCTGTGACATTACCACATGGGTGAAGAAATTAAAATGGCTGTTGGCCGGACATACTGCAAGAAGAAATTAGCATCATTGGGCAAAGATGATACTCAAATGAATTGCAAGGGAAATTAAAAGACCAAGATGATGACCAGCAGTAGGACGAAAATAGGAAACGTGCAACGTGGAGAAGAGAGGTTTGCCACTGCAGCGCCTGGAAGATCGTTGGGGAGGCCTTCATCAGTCGCTTGTGTGTCTGTATCAGTGTATGTATGTTTGTGTATCCAAGTTAGTCTGCTCTGTGTGTATAAATATGTCTGCTCTGTGTGTATAAATATGTCTTTGTATGTATACACAAGTGTTTGCACGAATGACCCGGTGTATGTATACAAGATTGCAAACCGTAATACTTAATACCCCAGTCCCACACTGTGTACATACACACACATAAAAAAAATATATATATATTTATTATATATATATCCCACAAAGATGGGATATCAGCCTGCAGATACTTTCTGGGACCGCAGGAGCCACTCACAGAGACAGTGACTAAATGCATCAAATTTATTCTGACACATAACTACTTCACATTTGGAAATGACACATACCTCGAGACAAATCGGGACCGCTATGGGCACTCGGATGGCGCCACAGTATGCCAATCTGTCTGTGCAAAACTGGAAAGTGACTTTCTTTCCACCTGTCACCCCTTCAGTACATCCATGACATCCTCCTGATTTGGACCTCTGGTGAACAGGACCTCATACAGTTCCATGAGAACTTCAATACGATCCACCCAACCATCAACCTTAAACTCACCCATTCCCCGGACGAAGTATATTTCCTAGATGCCACCATTATTATAAAGAACAACCAACTACAGACTTCTGTATACCCAAATATACAGAAAGAGCCAACTATTTGAGGGCAACAGCTTCCACCCCACACACACTAAGCATGCTACCATCTACAGTCAGGCCATACGATACAACCGGATATGCTCCTACACAACAGACAGAGGCCAGCGGATTACAGCCTTGAGATCGATTTAATAAACCATGGATATAACAACAGAATTGTAGACCAGCAAATCCACAAAGCCACCAGAATACCAGAAGTGATCTCCTTGAATACAGACAGAGAGACAAGCGACAGGGTACCATTGGTGATCACATATAACCCACACCTAGAAGCTCTATGCAAGATTGCCAGGGAACTACAACCCATTCTCCAGGAAGATACAAGACTGCAACAGGTCTTCCCTGAAACACCCTTATCATACAGACAACCTCATAATCTCAAGAAAATGATGGTGGGGAGTAAAGTATTCAACAGTACAACTGAATGCGGGACAAGACCATGTCAGGACTCAAGATGCGAAACCTGCGCAATGCTCTACACAGCGGGCACAATACAAATACCACACAGGAATCTGGAGTACAAAATCAGAGGAAGGTTCACCTGTTCCTCCAGCAATGTTGTGTACCTCATGTGCATGAAATGCCCAGGGGGCTGCTACTTCATAGGTGAGACGGGACAGGGGCTAAACAAGATTAAGAATTAATCTGCATCACACGTGGAACAAGAGACAGTCCTGTCGGTGAACATTTCTCTGACTCTGGCCATAAGATTAATGATCTGAAGGTGGCCATACTCAAAGGTAATCTTAGAACACCGAAAGAGAGGCGGTTGCATGAATACAAATGTATGTAGCTGTTCAGAACACTTAGTAGTGGCCTAAACCGAGACCGCAGATTCATGAGTCACTACCCTGACACAAGAGAACTCTCTTCCCATGAGTGCTAAAGGCCATGTCTATACATACTGCGCTATATGAATGCACACATAGCTGTCTCTTAAACATACAAATGTACAATGTAATTCTATCGCTATATACAAATAGGGACCACATAGTATCTACACACATTAATAGTAATGCAACACCCTATTACATTTCTACACCTACCCAAACCATTGGTATACACTCCCACTCCACACACACCTTTTGTACAGCGCTGTATACACTGTGGGCACTTTATACATTTATATTTACACACATACATACATATACACACACACACACACACACAAACTCTTACATCACTAACATTCAGGGACCATTTAACACCTTGTCATAAATCGCATACTGCACAGGGGGGAGGGGGGGAATAGGCTTCAGTCACACATACATTACAGATGCACTGTTTTTAAGTAAAACATTTCTTGCTTCATCCATTGTAACATCGCCGGAAGAAGAGATCAGTGTATCTCGAAAGCTCGCACAAAGAAAAGCATTTAGCTACAGAATGGTATCGTATATTCGGTTTTGATATAGATATACAGCTGAGCCCCATTATAACTCGGTCCTGGGGGTCCACAGAATGAGACCACGTTATAACCGGGATTGCATTATAAAATTTTTGCCGCGTGAGTACTTACCGGCATCTAAATAGATCGCTCTCCTCTCTGCAGCTGTCAGCTCTCTCCTCTCCCTGCTTCATAGGGCTGTGTCCACGTGCGCGGCACTTACATAGAAGTGGCGCGCAGGAGTTTTTTCTTTTAAACATTCAATTCATTGCTTGATTGCTAACTGGCATAGAGGTAGAGAATTGGTCTAGCATATGAAAGGTCCTGGGTTTGATTCCTGTATTATATAATTTATGAAAAATTCAAATAATAATTTATAAATTATTATTTTATTGTATAATTTATAATTTTATTTTTATTACATTATATAATTTATAAATTATTATTTTATTATTTATAAATTATATCATATCATACAGGAATTGAACTCATGACATTTCACATACTGTTACCAATTCTCTACCTCTGTGCCACAGTGACTGTGTGATGTCACAGACTCCAAGTCTACATAAGTGCCGCGTGGACACAGCCCTATGAAGTGAGGAGAGAGCTGACAGCTGCAGAGAGGAGAGAGATCTAGATGCCGGTAAGTACTTGCGCGGCGAAATGGAGATGTTTTAAAAATCGGGAGCCACGCTCAGACCGCGTTATAAGTGTATTCGCGTTGTAGCGGATCGCGCTATAACGGTGTTGAGCTGTATGTATATATATATATATATATATATATATATATATATATATATATATAAAATTATCTTTGATATATGTATTGAGTTTGGACTGTCTTAGTTAGACTGTACATTTAACCATTTTGCTACTGCGAAGTAGGAATAAGTTAAAACTCATTGCTCTTGCGCTTTGGCTTCTCCATCTACTGATTCCAGGTAAAGTATCAATTAGTCAGCTGTCTGTATGATAATCTGCGTGGAATGTTGGCATCTGCCGCCATGTCCTGGGGTTATGAGCGACTGCTACATTGTGACATGTAACATGTGAAACTGGAAGCCAGTCAGCGTCTTCTCACAAAACAAAAGGTGAGAAAGCAGGATAATTACAGAGGTACCACCCTGTCTGGATCTGGGGTGTCACTTCTCTGTAGCTATTCAGGAAACTCACACAGCTTTCTAACCCTCAGATTCCTCAAGCTCTATTATGGGTTCACGGTCATTAAATCCCATTGAATTGAATTAGTTAATGCCCATTCAGATGTGTTAACCCATAGCAGGGATTGCTGGAAACACCCACATTTTCTGAACCTCTCTATCATGACCATATAAGAGGCACATCGGTCTAGTCCAGAGAGCACTTACTTGTGTGATAATTGATTTCATTTTGTAATACTATTTATGGCTAATATCAGATGTCAACAATAGCCTTTAATGCTCTGCACCGAGAGATGTGTTGCATAGCTTTCTGTCAGAGAAAGGGTTAATACGCTGCATATCCAAGTGAGCTTTGGCAAGTGGTATGCAAGTAAAAACAGAGGCAGTCAATTTCAGCTCTCTCCTATGAAGTCACTGCGAAAACCCGTCATTACAAATTGGGGAACAAGACACAGTAAGAGGAAATAAAAGCTTCTTGTGAGAGAGGGCTGCACTTAGTGGTGTATGAATCACTGACAGGCCAGGGATTATTTATGGCAGGTGGTGTTAGCCTATTCCCCTTGTAAATGCCACATAGGCAGCACAGCTGTGTAGCGGGGAGGCTGCAGGAGAGATGTGGCTGTGCTTTGGGACTGAGTGTATCATAGAGCAGAGGAGTGGGAAACTCCTGCAGTTCTGTCTGTGAGAGAGAGAGAGAGAGAGAGATGCAGGAAGAAACATACAGAGAGCAGGACAATGTGCACAGGCCCACCACATCAATACACTGCACTGAAATAAACAGGATATCTTCTCTAGCACA
Source organism: Ascaphus truei (assembly GCF_040206685.1). NCBI lineage: Eukaryota > Metazoa > Chordata > Amphibia > Anura > Ascaphidae > Ascaphus > Ascaphus truei. The sequence goes on along the minus strand of NC_134488.1, from coordinate 70,307,293 downwards.
GGGCTTCATAGCATACTGTGCATGAGCCACAGGAAGAGAGAGATAATATGCAGGTAGGAAGAGCGAGAGAAGACATGCAGAGGGGGGAGAGAGACGCAGAGAGAAGACACACAGAGGGGGAGAGACATATTGAAAGAAGACCCCAAGGAAACATGAGAAAAAGAGAGAAAGGGTGTATTTTATCAAGTGATGACATAAATAGTGGGGTGTGGGTGGAATTGACCAAGAGCCGATATGGGGTATACGATGCGGGGTATCCAACATAACTGTTATTAAATTCTAGCTGAAGCTGTACATGTTCGTAAGGATGAACCCAGTGACATCATTGATTACATGTCTAGTGCCAGACAGAGCACAGACGCCCTTACACCCAAAGACATGGCATATTTTTACAGTACAGCTGGCATTTCTAAGCATAATGCCACCGCTTTATGCACTTGGCCAAGATTATCTATATTCACATGAATAAAAATAAAAATGACGGAAAACACTTTGTGGGAAGCTAAAAACAGCCCAAAACGTTTATCCGCCCTGAAAATACACATGCTGCACGTTGTAGGAGGATGGAACATCAGTGCACATGTCAGGGCCACCACACTCTTTTTTGGCTTCATGGTCTGAGTGAGACCTTTTCGTTAGCAGAGCGCCATCGGACATTTGCTTGATGTACATGGAATGGGGCGCTCCACTTCCAGTTCCATCGGTCGACTGTCTGTTGGAGCAATAATCCTATTGCTCCTATTTTTGCAGAAATGAAAAAAATACGAGGCGCAATGTTCCAAAAATTCTTTGTATCCTCTAGACAATTGTAGTTATCTCCCTGCTGCTCCCATTCTCCCGTGATCAGCGGGGTCACTTAGAAACATGTGAAACAAAAAAAAAGGGCGCAAAGAAGAAAACAAAACACAAAATGAATACCAATAAGTCACATTTATAAAAAGCAAATATAATACTCATAACATTAAAAAATGATTTAAAAAATCACATAAATCTAAACATCTGTTTTGCAGCAAAACCATAGAGGACAGAAGGTCCTGCAAAAAACAAGGCCACTCTAACTCAAAACGTCCCAGATTGTATTAAAGGACTAAGCATCATCACAGATAGCAAGTGCAGTCACCTTAGCTTTGAGTTAATGTCCTCATGGAAGTGTGGAAGTGCCGGGAGCGGATAAAAAGTAGCTCCGTCTAATCTCCGTCGTCTCGGTATCACGCTGCGTGCTGACTTCACCTCCACGCGTTTCGAGCACCAATAGCGCTTCATCAGGGGGTGGTCTTAAGGGTCCTGAGGCGGGGTTTAAATACCAGAAGCCTAATACCTTCCTGCCTATCAGAACAGCATCAGGTTTGCAATACCAAGCCAGCCAATCAGCGCATTGCCATAGGGCTACAATGCGAACATACAAAACAATAACAAGCTGTATAAAAGCAAGTGAATCTGCAGATCTATATCAACCAAAACAAATAGCTGATAAATTGTGTTGGTGGATCATAGAAATGCAAACAACAAGTTAAAACAGATATGCTCACTCAAAAATGGCATAAAACATAAAACGCAACACAAGACATAAATATAAAAAACAAACATATCTAAAGCTATAATAGCTAATACATAAGCATGTGTATAAAATGAATAAATAATAATAAATGGGTGTGAACCATGAATATGCATATTGAAAGCAACCATGGATATAATGTATACTATGCTAATAAATACGTTAATTCAAAGCTAAGGTGACTGCACTTGCTATCTGCGATGATGCTTATTCCTTTAAAGCTGCAGTTCAGTCAATATCCTGCATGTGTGTTTTTTTTAATAAATCAGTTCTGTAGTAAGAAAAAATACTTTTAGCATTTTCTGTTTTTAAAAAAACAACTTTGAAAGACCAATTTTCTTGTGTTCTATTTTAACAAGCATTTGCTAAGGCACTGCCCCTTCATGTCCTGTCACAAGCCCTGGCACACCCCTTTGTCAGCCCTGCCCTCCCTCTTGCACATATCAGTGCAGGAGTGCTCATGAATATTCATGAGCTTCCACTGACGGACTGAAGCAGAATATAAACAGATCCCTTCACTAATTATGTCACCAAATTTCGACGATCAATACATGGAGAACGAATTGACCTGCAGCTATACAATTCTTTAGATAATTAGAGATTGCCCACATGAAACTATTGAAGTAAAAAAATAAATAAAATAATTTAAAAAAAAGACTGAACTGCAGCTTTAATACAATCTGGGACGTTTTGAGTTAGAGTGGCCTTGTTTTTTGCAGGACCTTGTTTTTGCTGTAAAACGGATGTTTAGATTTATGTGATTTTTTAATCTTATGAGCATTATATGTGCTCTTTATAAATGTGACTTATTGTTATTCATTTTGTGTTTTGTTTTCTTCTTTGCGCCTCTTTTTTTGCAGGCTGTGTTTCTTGAAGTTTTGCACAGTCCCACTAATTTTCGAAGGCACTGCAATCTCTGATTATTACAGTCCAAAGTCATTGGGACCATGCTCTGGACCATTGTGCTGGAGGATTGTAATATCTGGCTGCAGTTTAGGTTTTGCCACCATGGCTAAACCCTGATGAAGCACATACACCAGCAGCTCCATTCAAACCACAAACCTCAGACAGTTTCTACTTTCCCAGCATCAAAGCATTTTTGCCGGGTGAGGTAATGTGCCTTCAGCTGCCTGAATATCCGTCTAGCGCACTCCTGAGAAATGGGACGCTGCATTGCTCAGCGAACACACAACCTGGTGAATGCTCAGCGCACACACAACCTGGTGAACGCTGAAAGGGAAATTGTAAAGTGACATTCATTCTGGCCCGTGAGCTATGTATTTTACAGGTGCAACTCATAATGCTTTTTTACAATGTATATTTCCATGAGCCATCTTTAATGGTTTTTACATTTTCTTTTGGGATATTTCGATAGAGGACGCCAGCCTGAACCCCAGTGAATTGTATTCTGTGTTATCAATGGTTCCTTATCCTGGGGGTGTTTTTGTAAGAAAAAAAGGTAGCAGAATCCTAAGCAAAAACATGAACCTAGATCTACACTACAATAAATAATTCCGTTTTAAATAAAGAAATGTGGTAGAAAAGGCATTTTTACCCTCTCTTCCAGTTACTGTTCCAGTCCGATTCCTAACAGTTTTATAAGCACTGGATGGAGTTTATTGTTGATCCTTAAAAGAAAAGTTGCCATGGCTGCCGGATTTTCCCAGAATAGTCCTGTTTTAAAATAGTCAGGGCTGTGTGGGCTAGTAAAGCATGATATGTTTAAGGGGTAAAGCTTGGCGGTATAACCATTTTCAAATAATTTTTGTAAATGTTGAATTGTTTCACCTACCATCCTACATACATATCCCATAAATATCAATGGGATTACCCTCTTACACACATCGGATGAAGATGCAATGTCATATAACCTAAACAAAATTATATACACACAAATGCACATATACGGTATATTTATTTACATCTTGAACGTTCATCCTGCAGCCCCTTCCTGAACTACCCCAGACCTTTCTAAATAAAAGAAAGCACCTCGGAAAATCCGTGCCGCCTGGGATAGAACAACATGGCAGATTGAATCAAATGAAGGTTTCATTGCAGTCTGATTATGTCACTGCCATCACTTGGGAAGGAGAGTCAATATACAGCCAGGACAAGCAGAGGATTCCTGGAGAGGAAACAGCAGCCACAGTCTCCCTGATTTAGCGGGTAATCTTAATAGAGATATAGATATACAGTATATAAAAAAAAAAATTTAAACCCTGTAAGGTAGAACTTGTAATTGGCCGTTCTTTAAGGCAGTGATTCCCAAACTTTTTTGTTTGGAAGAACCCTTGAAGTATTTCATAACATTTCTGGGAACCTCTATCTGGATGACATGTTCAACAGGGATAAATCACAAAATAGACATATAAAGCAGTAGGGTTAATAAATAATAATTAACTCATACTTTTGAATAAACAATATGTATATATTTAGTGATGAGTTTGGTTTAATATAATTGTTTTTTTTATAAAGTCGTTAACAAAAAAACATAATAATAACTAATATGCAGGGCCTCTCTGTGCCTCCTGATGACGTAACTTCCGGCTTCTCCTGGCTACGGGGACAACGCTGTGCCACAATCACCTTCCTACGTGTTAAAACCTTAATTATATTTTTTTTACTCAATTACTTGCAAGCTTTTTCAAATTCTACCGCAGGCCTGCACAACTTGTGAAGTGAGAAGGGCCGAACTGCTCCAAGGAAAACAGATTTGGGCCGCACAGGTAAAATCATCATATATATCCCCCAGCACCCCTCATCATCATTATCCTCATATACCCACCCCCAGCACCCATCATCATCATCCTCATATACCGGCCCCCAGCAGCCCTCATCATCATCCTCATATTGTGAGGAATCCGCTCCTGGGTTTGGCTGGAACCCATCCTTCAGGAGCTTGGCAGGTTCCAGGCAAACTTTTCCCTGCTTCTGCAATCACCTGCCTCCTGTGCAGCTCTGGCCTGATTGGCCTCTTGTGCTATTTAGATACTGCCCCGCCCTCAGGAAGTTGCTGGACATAGACTTTGCAATCCTTGTTACAAGCTACTGTGCTTGTCACAGGCTCTCTGTTTGGCCTGCTAGGCCCTCTTGTGCCTTGTCTCCTGCTCCTAGCCCCCTGCTTCCCAAGGCCTTCTTGCATAGTAGCCCCAACGGTGCTTTCCTTGTTCCTGGCAGACTTCGCTGCGCTGAAGCACCTATTCTGATTCCCCAGTGTTTCCTGTGGCGTGTCTGCACCCCTGGTTCCTGTGGCCTTCCCTTCTCTGTTCCTGTTCCCTCCTTCCAGACACCCTGCCATGCTGAAGCGGCTTCACTGAACTTTTCCTTCCTTCCCGTGCTGAAGCGTTGGATTCCCAGCACTGTGGCTGCTGTTCCTGATACCTCCAAGTGGGGATTGTTACTGTTCCCAGGGACCTTCCAGTGGTCTCCACCACTCTCGGCTGTACCCGGCTAGGAGGTGCTGTTCTGTGCTGAACCACTGGATTCACAGTTCCTGTTCCCTCATCCCTGAAGTCCTGCTGTCTTTGCTGAAGCAGCTTCGTTGTATTCCCTGATGATGACCTCGGCTTGTATCCTCGACCACCTCTCCTGTGCCGCTTGCCTTAACCCCTGCCTGGATAACGTTAACCCTGCTTTCTCCAATTCTGACCCGGCTATGTTTGGCTATGGACTGCGCAACCCCGATCCGGCTTCGTGGTCTAAGGTCGGTGTTTTCATAACCCCACCTCAGCCCCACGGCCCGGTCCCGGTTTGTGGCGAGCACGATCGTGACACATATACCCACCCCGAGCACCCTATATCATCCTCATATACCCACCCACAGCACCCATTATCATCCTCCTCGCATATCCACCCCCAGCCCCCTTCATCATCCTCATCTACCCACCCCCTGCATCTCACATCACCCACCGCCCCTGTATCATATCACTCCCCCGTATCTCATATCACTCCCCCCCCACTGTATCTTACATCTCCCCCCCCCCCATATACCTACCTGCAGCGGCACAGGCAGGAGGCGGCGGGGGGGCACGTGCGGTGGCGGCGAGCTAACTACAGAGCATGCAGGACTGCACGCACGCGCTCGCTATAGCTAGCAGTAGGCACCGGAAGTGCAGCATGGCTAGAGCGCGCTCCTGCAGTCCTGTGAGCGAGCTCTGGGGGGGGGGGGGCGGGGGGGAATGGGGAGAGCCAGCTGCGGGCTGCACAGTGAGTGCGGGCGACTCGGCGGAACCCCTGGGACTGCTCGAACCCTGGTTGGGAATCACTGCTTTAAGGTGATTTGTTTAATTCAAAGTGGAATTAGGCTGAAATTGCACCATTCGTCCATAAACGTCAACACGATCAGCCTCTTCAAAAGTAAGAATCCTTACTCATTAGATTATGAATAGGTTTAACTGCCTAAATATAGCACAGGCAGACAATGCTATACATTTGCTTTCAATTCAAGCCAAGAATATCCACCCATGGAAAGGAATTCCCTCCAGTCAAAAGGAAGACATGGAGACCAGAAGGAAAGCCTGCAAAACCCCACAGAGATCAGGACATACATATCGTACAAGGAAACGCAAACAGTGTTGATGTTGTAAAGGAGACAAACAATGACATGGAATGATTAACTCCTATAGGGCCATTAAGGGTTCCAGGCTAAAGTCTATAAATGAATAGTAAATAGCTGATTATATGTGACACGTTAGAACATAAATAAATAGTATTAAAAAAAATAATAATAAAAAGAATATACACAACGCTTTACATTGTAAAATATACAGGTCCAACGGACCACTAGCCCACAAAGCTTACAATCTACATTTCTGGTTGCCGAGGCACCGTGATTTTGTCTAATATTACACTAATAAGTCGTTTAAAAATAAATGTGACACCCATTTAAATCTGTATTGTTACTGGGCGTGTGTGTCAAGGAGGGCGGTGTGTTTTACAGGCAAATGTGGGATTACTAGGCAGCTTTCCACTGCATTTAGAATTTAATTTCGCCTAATCTATGTCATCTTAATCCCAGAGAAGAAAATGATTGTGTTAGCAAATATATTTTGCCTAATACAGTATGTCTCTGGTACTTCTGTAGTGTCCTACTAATCTGCACACACCCAAAAAGAAGGGAAGACAATGCACAGAGAGAGCCATATTTCTTACATGTTCACACAACTCATTTCTACATTGATAATTCCCTGACTGTTCTGTAGTACTGTATTTGGTTGCCATCCAAATACGATTTTAGATTTGACCTCCACTCCTGTGCAGGGGGAAAATACTACAAAAATGAAGTAATGAATGAGAGAAACCTATATACCCCATCATCATTGTGAATACAGAAGGGAGTAATTAGTGCCTTTGAAGTGGGTAACCTGGTTTGAATCATGGGGTCACTTTCCCCCCCTTTCTTCTCCCCGTGCACCAGAATTAGATTGAAAGTTCCACAGGGCAGCCATGTAGCACTATATACAACATGGCCGACAGAATCAGAAGTTTTAAATGCCTGTCTGATGATGTCACTGCCCTCACTTGGGAAGGAGTGCTGGCCCATCTAACACTCGGGATGGGGTTAACAGTGGCTAAATGGCAGGCACACAAACCAATATGAAGCAAATCAGATACTGATATAAGATAAATATTAATATTATGTTGACAATTGGGACAGGAGCCAGAGATTTCTCAGAGAGGCCTGAGGTCATTGTCCTTGTGGCGATAACTATCCCCCTTCCACCTGCTGTCTCGTGTTATTTTAGGAAGTCCCTGTCTACAGACATGCAGCTATCATTCCCCCAGCCTGTTGCAAACAGGATACACCTGGCACACTTCAATCAGTCCCTGTGTCCAGATGCAGCACACAAACAATAAAAGAACTGCATTAAAGTGGCAATACCCCACCAAGTTATGTATGAATGTCGGGGGTCCACAGATTAGCTCCGCCCCCCCCCCCTGGTTTGTAAATAAACTGGGTAAATAAAAAACAGCAAACATTTGGAGTTGAGGATTTAAGGGCTGCAGGTAGCTTTGTTCTGCTCACACATTTGTATAATGTTGCACACAAATAATGTTATCTGTCACTTTCCTGTTTGTGATCATTTGTTGCCAATGTTCCCAGCAGTTTGAGCTGCAAACTGTAACAATAAATACTGTTACCTTAGTAATATAAGGATACATTGTAGCTGCTGAGTTACACTGACTGAAGGATTGATTGAAACTGGAGGGCAGCCATTTGTTGAACCCTGGGAAGCAGAATCTTGGCTGATCGACCATGGGCTAACTATTTGATCAGCAGCTTAGGTAATTAGTTTTTGATAAAGGGAATCAAAGGCTGGATATATTAAAACAAAATGATATTTTTAAAGTGCCGCTTGGACTGCCTTTTTAAGTATTTTCCTAATTGAACAATAGGTGTCATTGAATGGACTCTTAGCCAGGTTCACTGGAACACGCCTTCTGTGTATAAAGCCCTTGCAGATGAATAGCAGCAGGCACACACGCCTGTACGGATCATGTCTATGCTTAATATTTCTCCCACAAACTCAGCCATTATACTGGGAGTCATCACAAAACATTGTCCTTGTGTCACTTTCGGTCCTGTAACAATTAACCGTAATGCAACAGTTAATCCAATCCCCCCACCAATCACACAACAAATGATGATACCGGGGCTGTCTTATAGTCTCTTAAAGCAGGAGCCCCACCCCCCGTGATGTCTATACGAGTGGTAACCTTTACATTGCACCGGGCTCTGGGGGGAGACTAATATTAATAAAGCAAACACATGCACAAGAAAATCTCTTTAATATTGCCCAGGCCGCTTCATTAACTTCAGTTTGTTGCGCTGTACACACTGCTAGTGATGACCATTATATGCAGGAGAATCTAAAGAGTTAACTGTGCATCAATGACAGGGAGTTTCAAGGGGTGACCCCAGAAATATCTTTCAGTAGTTATTACAATCACTGTTAGGCTGAGTCCATGATGACCCCCGCCGTGCGGAGGCGCGCTGAAGTTGAGGGAAAGCGGGTGCTTTCCCTGGCCTTAGTTCGCGCACCGTCGGGGGGCGTGTCGGGGGGCAGGCCAGTGACGTCACGGAGCTGGTTCGCCCTCATTGGGTGAACCACTCACGTAACCGGCCCAGCGCTCCCGTGAGCGCCAAAACGAAAAAAATGTAAGTGCTACGCCTCCGCGAGCCGCTGCTAAAGCCGCTCTCACTGCGGCTGCAGGGGCTCACTGACACGCGTCAGCGCGCCTCAGCACGGGTCAGCGCCTAAACGCTGACCATGGACCCAGCCTTAGAGACAGAGTAATGTAATGTTAAAGCCAGAATTTAATGTATTACAGTTTAGTAACGTTGGACCCGTCCATAATCTGAGGTTAGTAACATAATAATGTTGCACAATTTGAGCCATAACAGTAATGTCATGTTCTACCCATATTGTAATATCAAAGCCTAATCTTATTATAATGAGAGAGCCAGACTGTGATGTTCCTATCGCACTGCAATTTAATGTTACAGTTCTACTGTAGTATCAAAGACACACTAAAAGATAATGGTGGAACCATTGCCTAATGTAATGTTACAGGCAGAGTGTAAGGTAATATAGCCAGATTGTAATGTGAACTATATAGTGTTATGTGAGAGCCTTAACAGTAATGTAATACTACAGCCCTATTGTGACAGTGTCATAGACTGCAGGGGTGAGCAAACTTTTTATGCCGAGCCCCCCTTTTCATCCATGAGATTTCTCGGGCCCCCCCTGCCTGATGTAATCAAAATCACATGACCAGCGCACGTGAGCTGGTTCAGCCAATGAGGGTGAACCAGCTTTGTGACGCGTCCGCCACGCGTCTAGAATCTCCTGCAGCCAAGTTCACAAATCGCTTGGGCTGCAGGCGTGCGCGCGCAGGCAGTCTACTAGTATTGGATCATTGTTTCATTTATTGTTTGCTGGCATCTGGTAATATGTTTTTTTCTCATGCACAAAGGCAATCCATTTGAGGGGGCATTCATCCACCTCTTTGCTACATCCCTTCCCTCTCCCGCCCCCCCCCCCCTTTTTTCCCCCCTCCCTTTTTTCCTTGTCCCATTTGCTTTCCCCAGTGTCAGCCACTCGCACAATGTAAGTAGGAAAGGTTGCCAAACACTGACATTCATGTAACATTATAACCATAGTGTAACATTACAGATATAGTGTCATGTTATAACTACATTTTAATGTGAGCGTTATACTGTTAGAGCCATAACAATAATGTAACACACCAGCCATACTGTAATGTCACCAGCCATACTATAATGTCACCAGCCATACTGTAATGTCACAGCCATACTATAATGTCACAGCTATACTATAATGTCACAGCTATACTGTAATGTCACCAGCCATACTGTAATGTCACCAGCCATACTGTAATGTCCCAGCCATACTGTAATGTCACAGCTATACTGTAATGTCACAGTTATACTATAATGTCACAGTTATACTATAATGTCTCAGCCATACTATAATGTCTAGCTATACTATAATGTCAAAGCCATACTATAATGTCATAGCTATACTATAATGTCATAGCTATACTATAATGTCACAGCCATACTGTAATGTCAGTTATACTATGTCATAGCCATACTGTAATGTCACAGCTATACTATAATGTCATAGCGATACTATAATGTCATAGCTATACTGTAATGTCATGTTCGTGGCATCCAGTAATGTAATTATACAGTCAGCAAACAATGACTATGTGCCCCTAGGTGTCCTGTCTTTAGCTGTGTTGCCTTATTTTGGTGAATATTGCACAGTAAGTGAGGGGGCATCTGTTAGAGCCATCAGCCTGGGACAGTTCTACACCTCTGTTAAACTTTGTACATCTGAGCAGGGTCTCTATTTTCATCAACAATAAAGGCTTTAAAGGGGCAGTTCAATGTAATGGGTCCAAAAAAAAACAAAAACATACAAGTGTAATCAGCTTCCTTAGAATCAAATGACCCTTAAAGTAACCGTTTTACTTGTTTGCGGTTTGTGGAAATTGAAGTTCTGCTGGTTTCAAGCATATCAGCTTCTTCTGTTAACCTGTTTGACAAATGAGGACATCTTAATGACTTTGCAAACAAATACAAGAGCAAAGCTAACAACTTACCTGGGCTTCTAGGACTAGAAAAAAGATGCTCAATAAAGATGGTAAAGAAACATCCAAAACGTTTGTTTGCCACAGAAAATGTTCAAAGTGAAAATGTGTGTTTTAAAGTAGGGTAAGTGGATCTGTAGAACATTGCGTTGCAGGTCCCCTAGCAGAGAAGGGGGTAAGTACATATCATCCCATGTGGGGTAGAATTGTTTAATGCTTGGGGGTGTGGGGCACACACGAGACAGTAATCTGTTCTCATATCAGCCCCGGGCTACTTTCTCATCCTTGTCCCATAAAATAAAATATTGTATATCCCAAGCATTTCATGTCCTATAACTCGGAGGAGATGTTCTACCAGCAAATAGAAGGACTATAATACAGAGTCATTACTCGCAGCACATATTAAACCCTCCATTGCAGAAGAAGACATTTTTGTCCCACCGCCTTGCCGCAACTAAGTATCCTCCGCCGTTTAGCTACAAAGGGACCCTTCGCCACAGCCGCTCCACCGCTGGACACTTCTCCAAGGTAAGTTAATTTAAGGGTTCATTTAGCGGTTAGGATAGGGTGTTAATGATGGGGGTTTTAGGGTAGGGAATTAAGATAAGCAGTTAGGGGTGAGTTTTTTTAGGATAGGGGATTAGGATACGGGGTTTAAGGGAAAGGGGTTAAGCGTTTTATGGTAAGGGATTAGGGTAAAGTGTTAAGGTTTTTACGGTTGGGGGTAGCGTTACTATTAGCGGTTAAGATTTGGGGGGTTTAGGGTATGTGGTAAGGTTAGCTTGGCAAACTTAACAGTGAAGCTGGCGGCGGCGAGAGGTCCCTACGGCGAGGCGAGTAGCGACTAAACGCCGTTGGAAATTTGGTCAGAGAGCTCTGCAGTGCATTACTTTGCAGTGGGTTCCTGGCTCCTTCTCCCAGTGAAGGGTTAAAATCAGACACCAGCACTATGCACTTCATGAGAGAGGGCAGCCTGACCGCAGACAAACAAATGAAGTGGTAAGTGGGGGCCGAAATGTATTTTTTTTGGGGGGGGGGGGCACCCTTGTAGGCGCAATCATGTATATAGCCAAAATGGGAACTCAATGAACATAGCAGGGAGTCCCAAAAAAAATGTCCATAAATAATGTCCGTAAATAGTAATGTCTGGATTTTTCTATCTACCTGGTGAGTTGACTGGTGCTTATTGCTGGAATATGCTGTTCAACCAATCTTTCATTCATTTGCAATCATGTATATATACTGTTTCCCGGTTAAAACGATATACTGTATATAGATTAAATATTTGTGAGACTCAATGATAAATGTATCTATATGGAAAACGAATAAATATTATAAACATAGGAGTTATGAAAGAGACATGAAAAAATGGTTTATAATGTGTAGGTCTGCAGCTCTGAATATCTATTCCTTCTTGGGCTTAGAAGATGGATCTGGCGATGCTGACAGGAAGGTATGTGGCCCCTGACATTACAGCTAAAAATAGATCTTGGTGTGGGTTATTTTTCACATGTGAGATACCTCATGCTGAGCCCGGCTCTGAAGGGGGGCCCCCAGAACCCTCTCCCAAATCAGCTGTCTCTGGATAAAATATGGGAAGGCCCGGACTGTATTCAAAACCCATTAGTCAAACCCAGGTGGCTTGTAAATAACTCTTTCACAAAGGAATCTTGAGCAGACATGAAAGGACAAAGTATCCAGAGAGATTAGCAGGCAGCTCCCCCCTCCTCCCCCTCACCCAGACCTGTTACTCTCAATGGAATGACAAGTCTACAAATATAACCATGTTGTACAGTTTAAAAGGTGAACAATACAAATAGTTTCTCATGAACATTAAGGTTCAATATGACAAAGTTACGTAAGATCCTGGTGAGTAGGTCAGGAGACCTTTTTGGCCTGATGAGGATGCCTGTAAGAATGGAAATGTTGGCTCAATAAAATGCCAATGGTTTGATGCACGGTAGCTGATTTGCACCATATTGGTTAGTGTGTCTGACTGTTACCCCTTGGGTGTCAGAAGGGCCAGCAAACACATTGCACTGTTGAATAATATTGCTACATGGCTGGGTGCTTTCCCCCAACTGCAAGGCGTGGGACTGCACCTTTTTTTTCCAGGGGAACTGCTCTGATTAGGTCTAAAGGAGTTCAAGCAATTAACTACAACTCGACAAACAAAACAATGACAAACAAAACTAATGTGTGACAAAGCATTAGGAGAGACATGTGAACACATGAAAAGCAAATAGCACTTCACCTCTTGCCAGCCCCTCCAGCAATGGTCCGGTTTCAGGTGAGTCAGTACAAATTAGAAGGCACTCCAGGGCTTTTGCATACACTTCAGGGAGCCTTTTACAGCTTGTCCAAGTCACAAACACTTCAGATTGTAAACACTGATGACAAGGAGCATGAGAAGTGTCTCACCACTTAACTACAGTACCTGATCCTTGCTCTCATAAAAGACTTGTGTAACATCTCCCAGTCACTGCCCAGGCATGTCTGCTTTCTGTTCCACCTGGCTTCACACGTTTGGGATCCCCTTTAGGCATTCACCCCAGGGTTTCTTATATGGGGTAGCGTGGCTCATTACTGGGGGGGGAGGGGGGTAATATGACTAATGAACATGGTCCCAGTGGGATGGCAGCTGTTGGGAATCAGTAAGTAGCCCCTATCCTACTGTTTCATATATATCTGTAACACCTTCTCATGTACTGTGGCTGCATATCCTACTAACCGTATTGTTATTGCTATTATCATTTATTTATAATGCGTCAACATATTCCGTAGCGCAGTACAATAGGGTAGGAGGGGAAAAACCATTAACATACGTTGTTACAGTAGGTAAAGACGGCTCTGCGCCAAGGAGCTTACAATCTATCAGGAAGGGTAAGTAGAACCATAGGGTACAGGGGGGACTGTATGTAATGTTTTCACAATTGCAGAGGTTTGCGAATTTCATTCCAGCATCAGCTACTTAAACTCATTGACTTGTGAATGGCTTTCTCACCCTTTCCCCCAGTTACCATGCTACATTTGGGTAATAACCCTATTTATATCCCCTCTTCCACGTGCCTATGAAGATCAGAAAGGCAAAAAATGGGTTACTAGGATTCCACCTCAGAGGTGGCTGCCTGACAATATAACTGTAAATAGCTTTGGAACTGTTAGGCGCTACAGAAAAAAACGTGGAATGATGGTAGTGCGCGCACTCAAACAAAGATGATTAAGACCGTGTGCCTGATTCTTCTTCTTCGCTACAGAAAAAACAACATATATCGATCACATTAAATAGGTAAAGAAGAGTGGGCAGCCGTGTCGGTCCTTTCTTCCATGTGGTAAAACATTGAAAGCTATCCGAGGCAGAGGTTTCCTTGCTGATTTTGTTTATTGCACTTATTGTATTATAGTTGCCTGTATTGTCTCTTTTGTAAAGTGGGCACTATATAAATAAAGATATACATACATAAAAGTTGGGTACCCTGAGAGGTTTGAAAACTTGTAACATATCAACCACTTGTTGGTCCAATAAAGGGTATCCTTACCACCAACTCCCTCTCCCTCCTATATAAGAATAATAGGCTTAGAAAATCAACAGCCGAGATCGTTTTTATGGGTATGCAGCAAGAACATAAGCTTGTAAAGATATAAGTGAAGTTGCTGACCTTTGACCCCGGTGTAAGTGGCGTGCAAATAAAGCTTTTGTAAGAACATTAAGCAATCAGTGAAAGTATTTGCCCAATCACTAGGTCTTGGGTCAGACACGAATTCCTTGTTTACGAGAGCTGCCATTTGGTAGCTTCACTCCGGTTCTGAGCAGAGAGATGCGTAAAGAGAAAATAAAGAAATCTGCACACCTTCGTTATCCAAAGAGTACGGACGTTGAAGGCACCAGGTTTCCAGCTGGAAATCTTTGCTAAATCCTGAAGGCAGGGCCTCTGCTAACAACACATTGCAGGCCAATCTTACCTCTCTTAACACAATTTAACCTTCTGTACCGGTAATCATATATTATCTGGAACTGCCCATGACACGTCTGTAAACTGAATGTTCAGTTATTTTAACTGTGTATTTGGCATCATAACTCCGTGCCCAGGACCTGCTTGAAAACAAGCAATAACTCTCAATGTATTACTTCCTGGTAAACATTTTATAAAGAAATAAAAATATAAATAAAGTTACTTAGGAATGCAAAGAATAATAGAAGCTCATAGAATGGACCTAGGCTTCATTAAAGATGTTATCCCACCAAGGAGGCTATATTGGAGTTGCAATAGCATGGAAGCAACTCCAGTGTTCAGCTACTCCTCTGCCTTGTTTGTAGATCTGTGTAGTAGTGTGGCATATTCCTAACAGGGGCTGCACCTTTAAAGCAGCAACCCCACAGATTGTCTCCTTTATCGTACCTGCACCAGGGGGGGTGACCTATTGTCTCCTGGCAGCCCCGGGTTAACTTTGAATGTATTTTCGTTTCTTGGAATTAACTACAAGTATGGATGGGGTGTGTCGCCTAGAGAAAGTAGCAATGGTATGTCCCAATAAGGTTGCAACTTTCTGTTGAAGCAAACCTGGCACTGCAGCCATTCACATTCCTGGGGTCTTGGGTTTACCGGGGTGTCCCCAGAGGTTGGGGAACCACAGATCAAAAAGTTGGGAAAGAGCAGGTGAGACTGCTGCTTTAATAATGGATGGTGACAGTGACAGGTCAGGGGAACATGATACAGTATATCCTTTTCACAGCTTTGGGGCCCTGTGCACATGACACTCGGACACAATATGTAACTGATACTGTAGCAGGAAAGGGTCGGACCGCTCCACTGTATAACTTGGATTATTTCAAAACAGGTTCATCATGTTACCGCAGATGTGTCTTCACATCTCTCGGAATTACCTATTTCTGAGATACAGAGCCCAGACAAACTACTTCCCAGGGACTAATTGAAACAGTGGCCTGTAATTGTCATAACCACCACAAACAGATTATTATTTTTTTGTTTTGAAGAGCAATATATCTTTTCCCCATTTGTACGGTTCTGCTTAAGGAACAAGGCTTCATCATATTATGAAAATGCATTTTGGAAACGATTGCTTCTTTAATTAGGTAGAATACAATCCATTTGATTTTAAAGCAGCAGTCCATGCTGATGGCAATTTATTTTGTTTTTTTAACTCACTTTGCGATTAAATCTTTTGCCCTTTCCACCGCATTTTTTAACTTCTAAAATCTGATGCTTTGTTCAGGAGATATAAGCGTTACTAAACAATATTAAGTGTCCGGGAAGTTAAAATGGAGCTCTCCCCAGAACCCAGTGTAGTCTAAAGGTTCCCATGGTAACCTCAGAAGCTGGAGATGAAGATGATTGTTAAACACTAAAAGAGCAGGATGACATGCTCAGCCTACAAAATACTAACGTTACATGCGTTAAAATCACATACCCCTCTCTGGGGATTGCTGCTTTAAGCTTTACTGAATGCAGATGTAGCATTCCAGCTTGTAATTCAGGCACAATAATAATATTAAAGCTATGACTTTCAGTAATTCACCCGCTGGGAAGGAGTATGAGCCCCCACACTCACCATATCTCAACTAGACAGAAGTGTTTGTCTCAGGCCCCGAGGACACTCTCCCAGGCTAGAGGAGATTCTAGCATAGAAACGGAATTCCCTGCGCTGCACAAAGAACTGCAACGGAGACCAAAAACAATAATGATGTGGAGGTCATACTCAGGGTGCTGTCAAATACACAAAATACAACATTAACACAGCACACAGATGGAGAAAAAACATACAAACACATTGTGGCATATTACTGTACTAATGTTTCACCTGAAATTGCAGTCACTCCTAACAGGGAATCTATTTCATATTTTGTGAAGCTGTCTTCTCCTTGTCAGGGACGGTTTTTAGCCCTAGTTATTTAAATGATAGTTACATTGTCCCCAGCAAATTACAAATATCATGGTGTAACAGCTTTGTATGCAAAGAAGTCCAGGCTTGCAATGACAGCAGCGTGTAACAGTATAAAAGCATGTGTGCAGTGGTGTAACTCGTGTTGAACCACCCTCACCCCCCAAGCAGTCACAGAGGCCCCGCACTCTTCCCCACAGCAATTAAACGGAATGCCTCTGTACCAGAGCATCCCTCCTCCATCGTCGTTGCAGGGTCATGTGATGCAGCGTCATCATGGCGACACATTGCCATGACAATGCGCTGACATGTGATACCGCGACGTTGCCCTGGGCCCCTTGCAGCGTAATTACGCCACTGCATGGGTGGGTCTGTAAGTATGTATATACCAGTATATAAGCATGTGTGGGTCTGCATGGGTCTATATAACAGTATATAAGCATGGGTGGGTCTGTAAGTATGTATATACCAGTATATAAGCATGTGTGGGTCTGCATGGGTCTATATAACAGTATATAAGCATGTGTGTATCTATGTCACAATATATAACCATATGTGTGCCTATGTGTATCTTTGTACATGAGTGAGTGTGCATGAGCAAACCTGTGTGTATCATATATCAATGTGCCTGTTTAGACTGTCATGTTCAACAGTGTTTTTTTGTATATTTATTTATAAAATGTTTTAATACATTGACAGTCACCACTCATTTTCAAGTCTGTCCTGGGCACAGTTATGAGTTTTTGTGTTAGGGACCATCTTAAAATATTCTGCTTACAAAATATTTACGCCACCTGACTCCCCTCTATAACCTGCTTTTCTTCAGTACATAGTTTGGTTGCAAACATATACACACACACATACACACAAAATGTTGGCATTTGTTGAACTTAAACATAAATGTGCCGACAACAACTTTTGTTATTTGTTTTATAAAGATAAAGAGTACATTTATGGAGTGCGTATCACTGGGACAGCGTATCACATATCTTATAGCTTTCTCAGAAATGGGTCCAAGCTTACTCTATTTCCGTGTCTGGGTATCAGAGACTATAATTGTGCATTTCTATTAAACCATTACAAGAAGAAGGGGCAGTGAGAATTGACATGTACGCCACAGAATTGAAGGCCACATCTGCAGATCCCTGATTAAATTGGGTAGTCTACCACTGAAGTAGCAGGTGACCTTGTGACATGTGAGTGGCAAGACCAAAGACAAATGAGGGGGATGTGGAAGCCAGTACAGGACATGACTGCATAAACAGCCCCTCTGAAGGAAATGGTCCAATATAGAAGATAATGAAAGTCACTGTGTCTTCCTCCAAACAGGGTCACCGTCAGCTATAATCCACTTCCTCGCTGCGCAGTAATCTCTATTGACCCGTCAAAAAAATCCTTAAGAAAAAGGCAGTATGGAAGGCCATGCAACAGCTGGAGGTCAACACTGACAAAGCAACTGTTGTACAGGAAGAGTTTGTATGTGATGGCAGAAGTGTGCGGGTACTAAGGGTATAGAGTACCACTACTTCCCTAAATGGATTTTTTTTAGCTTGGGGTAGATCTTAGGCCTTTGAAGATGTCCATTGAGAAAGTAAGGACAGTTACCATGAAAGCTAATCCGCGTGGAAGCGTCCCCTTAACCCTTCAGCACTGGTGGGGTTAAATATGGGAGTACATGCAGAATCTAGTCTACAGACCATCAGTGGGTTAAGTGGCCCTAATACCAAGAAAGAATGTGTACCTATGTAATGAGTGAGATTTGGCTTTTATAAACGCGACTTGACAGACCTACATAACCCAGATGTGTTGAATCATAGTCCCAGTCTGGCCCATACTCCCCATGGTGCATGTGCTGCCTGCGTTCGCTCCATTGCATGTGGATTCGAGCTAAAGATAGCCAGCTGCACACTTGCTTCCTGTTACAATCGATTTCCTGCCCATACCAGCTCTGTACCTCTCAGATTCTACCAGACAGAACATTTTAGGGGATTTTAGGTAGGAAACACAACATTGAGGCTTCTTTATGGAAGTGCAAATATATGAAATATCGGGAAAACCAGTCCGCATATTTGTAATCTGGGGCTATATTTGTATAATGTTCTCGATATTAATAATTAAATAGTGGTGATCAGTAGCTATGTATTTTGTTGATTAAAATAGGAAGGTATTAATTCTTTTTAATCAGTGGTAAGAGTGGCTTAAATGTACAGGATTTTAAGAAAAAAATTGCATTTCTTAAACATAGCTTAGACCTGATTTTAGAAAGCTTTTCAAGTATATTTCTTCTATAAAAAAATGAAATGAAGCGTGTCTCTTTTAGAGCAGCGATATGAATTTCCCCCTTTTTGTGTTCTCCCCCCCCCCTCTTATTTTTATATATAATGCATGTGACAATGTATAAGTCTACATTCTTACCTAAGCTGGCTAATCGTTTGGTGCTCCTGTTATAAATCTGTCAAAATCCTGACTGTGTGCCTAACATAATGGCCACCTTTCAGTTTCAATCATTCAGTCAGTGTAACTCAGCAACTACAATGTATCCTTATATTGCTAAGGTAACACGATCTATTGTTACAGTTTACAGCTCAAACCACTGGGAACATTGGCAACACATGATCACAAACGGAAAGTGTTGCAAAGATCTTGCACTGCTGGGGAGGTGGGCTAAAACCTGCTACAGAAATCAAAGGATGCTTTAACTCATTAAAAATGGCATTAAAATGGAATTTTAAAAAACCCCATAAGATTTCACTAGGAGGACTTGTACATTTGTCAATACAAAAGTAGCGGTTCTCTGGATTTGTAGATAAGACAAAGTGGTGATAGTCCATGTCACCTGGTGTCATCACACTTCGACCACTATACGTAAATACAAACCAGGAGTATGACATACGATGCGCCTTCTGTGAAATTAATGGAGTCATCCCAGACGGATCTGTCTAAACTTGTCAGTAATGAAGGCCCAGGCAAAGAAATCATTAACGTGCGTGTTTTGGCGGCGGGCTTGTGGATTCATCTGCAATGAGATGAGTCCCTTTAAGGATGAGCAGAGCTCCCCCTGGGGACAGTTTCTCTAATCACTGTACAGGTCCAACCACAAATTCTGCTTCACTCACCTTTTGCATTGGGAAACGCATTGCGAGCCCCTCTGGCAGCAGAGGGTTAAACAAGAGGTTCCGCTTAGATTCCACAACACGGCTAGAATGTAGTGATTGGTGCTGCTCTGTGCGCAATGCTTAAGGCTGCGGCCATGCTATCGCTGAGTGTTCGGTGCTTGCCAGGTTTCGTTTCTGCAATTTAAATTGTCCCATCCCAGCTCACGCGGAGGGCGCTCTCGTGCGCGGGCACGCACGCTCTCCCAAGCTTGGCACTTGGGGAGACAAAAAAAAAGAGAGTTTGAAGCGCGCTCAACAAGCCCCCAATGCCCCCCGCTCCTGCTTGCAAAATAGACAGGACACCCAGCGCTCATGCTTGGAGAGATGGTGACGTCACCGCTCTCAAGCATGAGCGCGATCAGCGCCAGCGTGGCCGCAAAGGAGCATGGGGCGTTTCGTGAAGGGCAGATCATTCAGACGCGATCACTTGACTGATCTAATATCTTATATACAGAAGTGGCAATTACTAGCAGCTAAAGAAATGCAGCCTATATTAATAATAGCAATACCCCAAGAACATGGCCATTTAACAACTCAGCCAGTTGGGAAATGAATGCCAAAAAATGCCCTGTTCTTTGGGGCATTATCACCAACTGGGAGACATTGCCAGTGTTGAGGGCTACTGTTACCCACCACAGGGTCAGCAACACAACTTAGGGCTCGTATCCCTGTATTGTATACGGAATTCCCTGTAGTTTGCATTGTCAATGTGTTTCTATTGTACTGGACAGCACACGTCAAGCACTATCTGAGATATCCAAATGAATTAACCCTCTGTAAACAGGACAGCCTCTCCCTAAATCCGTTGCTTTCCCCCATGTTATCTTTAGATGGTAAATATGGTGCAGCACCCAAAGCAAACTATCCGAGAAAGATAATGATATACGAAAGCGAAGGGGTATCATGGGATATCATTAAATGCGGATGAGATGCCAAATAGCAAGAAAACATTTACAGACACAAGACAGCACAATGAACTTGTATGTATTTACGCCCTTAGATTGTAAGCTCACATGCCTAGAGAAGACATCATCAAGTGTATCATCATATCTGACATTGCATCTGTAATCTTACTGTATGTGCATATTATTTGTAACTCAGCCTTGTCCTGCGCTGCTGAATATGTTGGTGTCTTACAATGAGTGTGTTAACTGTGGACTGCAGACTGCAACTACCAAATGCAATGCAAGACTAATGAGTGTTTTTATAGAAAAGCACTAAGTATTATTTACACCCTTGCGCCAGTGAGAACTTGCTAAGCCAAGCAAAAATGTTGAAGGACTTGCACCAAAGGAATTCACAGATAAGAGAATGCAGTATGTGACATTTATTTGCAATAAGACTTGGAGTCAAGAAAGTAGAGCACCAATGTTAGTATTAATTACTAACAATATTCATGTCATTGATGTATTTAATATGAAACACATATGACCCATTTGGAACGACTACTCGCCTGAGAATACATTATTTCAATATACATTATGTAAAATTGTTTTCTATTAGTACATTATTGAGTTTACTTACACATAAAAGACTGATGCTTGGAAATAAAGAATAAGGACTTTAAGAAATTAAGCACAGTAAAATGCATTCATTCTGCTTTCCCATGCATATAAAGAATGGAATAATACATATTTTTGTAACCAACAATTCCCATTCTCCTGCTGCATTAGGGTTGGGACAATGTGTGACTTACCTTCTCTTTGCCCTGCTTTGATCCTAGGGTTAATTCTCAAGACACAGCAGCTTCTCCTTGGCGTGAAAGGGATCAGATGGAGCTGAATGAAGCCAGACACACAGCATGTACTACATACAGCAGCTAACTGGATGAGCTCTGCAGGGAGAGTGTGTCTCAGGCACAATTGTGAAATGATCAGAAGGCATCCAATTACTCATAGAGGAAGTGACTGAGTCACAGGAGGACTAGCCCTGACTCCTAAGGTATGGCTCATTAGCATACACAAGCCACACCCACTCTGAGCGAAAGGGACAGGGCCACTTGAAGGGTCAATGGCGAGATTATTACCTTGGTCATAAATCTCTGAACTGTATTGTTAAAGGCACATTGAGGGTCGTTTCAAAATCTCTCGGCTGCAAACTGGGGCAAAATAAAAACTGTATCGGATGGGGAAACGTTCCCATTGACAACAATGGGGGTTTCTTGATTTTAATAAATTAACCCCAAAAATGACACAAAGGCAGATTGTGTAGGGGTTTCTGACCAAGTTCTACAGACTGTGAGATCACATTATTATGAAAGCAACCTCTGGAACATCTGGTTCTCAAGAGGACAGTTTTGAAAAATTATTTAAAATACTTACATCTGTTTGTTTTAGAAAGGTGACAATCTCCTATAGTTAAAACATTAAACACTTCGTGGCTACTACACATAATGTAGGGTTTAAACCCTCCGAAGAGACTTCAGAGAATTATAAGGGAAAAATAATTTTTAACCTCTTTGTGGCTTTTCACTTGTTCTTGCATTTTTAACATCACGGCTACTGGTTGACATTACTACAGTGAAACCTTCAAAAGGAAGGTAAAATTATGTCAAATAGAATATTTTTTGATTACCGTAATATATATATATATCCTTATCTCAGTTTTAACACCCTTCCAGTGCCTGGAATTCTTTATTCTTCCTTTTTTTTTGTCTTTTCCAATCCCTGTCTAAGTTGTGGAAACCTTTGTATATCAGTATTGCTCGACCTGAAGAAGAGAGGAAAACTCTTGAAAGCTTGTCCTATAACATAAATTGTTAGTCCAAAAAAAAAAGGTATCACCTAATACTGAAGAACTCATTTATATTATCGCAACTGGACTAACACGGCTATTTCCATTACATATATATACATACACACACACACACACACACACACACACACAACCGGGGGAAAGCGAGTGCAAAAAATAGCACAAGGTTTTTCACAGACCAGGTATCTCGCTAAAAGCAACTGGAATTGTTCCTTTGATAAATCTGGTGCTATTCTTGCGTACTGTCTCTGTTATGAAATAGATGATATACTTGCATCTACATGGGTGAAAGAATATAAAATAGCTGGAGCTTTGATTACCTGTAAACTGGAGATAGAGTTCGAGTGATATACTCATGATAGTGATCTACTCTTGAGTGGTATTGCCATTGAGGGCATTAAGTTGGATGTTTAAATCCCCTGATAAAAGATATGGGAAATGTGTGTCGTACCCATGGCTGTCAGAATTATTCTATGTTGTATTGCACAGGTTACTTTATGATGAGCGGCACAAATCTTTGTATGGTTTTTTAAATAGATTTTTAATGGTATTATTTTGTATTTTTCTTTATGTAACGCAAACATAGTGCCCTACAGAGATTATTTATAAAAGACATGATATGGGACAATAATAATGATACGTGCATACTACATACACATAAACATTGGGGGGAAAGGAGTACCCATCCAAAAGAGCTTGCAATTTAACTGATGTGTTGGGAGAAATGCAGACAAAAGGAGTAGATGGCAGAGAGAATATTATTAGGCAAGGTCAACAAGTGCATACACAGTGGGTCATGTGGTCATGTAACAACACTATGGAAATTCTTCCTTGTAAATGCGACTCTTCCGGTGGGCTTGACGATGGGGACAGAGGAAGCTTGGCAGATACTGAGGGGGAAAGGGTTCCTGGGGTAGGGTGCAGCATGAGAGAGATTTGAGGTGGGCCAGAGCAGTGGAGACACAGTGAGAAGACAGCGAGGGGAGTAGAGAGAGTGGAACTGTTACCCATGTACTCTGTAAACATTATTCCCTACCCCCTGTTATTCATGCCTTGGCAATACTAAAATGTGTTTCTGTAATGCCAATAAAACTGATTTGATTTGATTTGGATGAGAGAGAGCCGAGATATAAGGAGGGGCAGAGGAGTGAAAAGCCCTGAAGGAGAGGTGGAGAGTTAGAATTTAATGAAGTGATGCTGTTCTTCTGTTGCTGACTCTTGGACTGTGGCGTTCAACCATAGTGTCTGAGCTTATAGTTTACCAAGTACTGTTATATGCTGCCCTCTATTGCTTATGTCTATTGTCCAAAAAGAGTTTTCTCAAACACCAAAAACAGATACGAGAAATATGCACTGTGCTGAAGCATGAGTGCTGAAGGAACAATGTTACACGTAAAAATACAAAATGAAACACTCGTATGATTTCGTGACTCTCATGGCCTAAAGACATAAAGATAAACATCAGCAGGGGCGGAGGGCCGAACTTGTCACTGGTGGGCCCCCAGTGCAGGGAAACAAAAGCCCCCTCCCCCACTCTTCTCTTCCCCTGGGCCCTACCTGTGGGGTGGTGCCATTCTGTGCTGCCGGGTCGGAGGGAGCCCGCCCAGGTGGAGATTGTGAAAGTTGGGGCTGACTTCCAGTGGGACCTAACATCCGTGTTTGGAGCACCTGTGTGTGCTCCCATCGCCTCAGCATCTGGGTAAGGCTGCGCTTATAGTACTGGCGACGCGCGTCAAAACATGCATTGCCGCCGTCGTTTGCGCTTATAGTAAGCGCGACGCGACGGCTTGGTCGTGATCGCTGGAAGTCATCTCAATTTGATTTTTCCAGTGACCGTCGCGTCGCCAGCACTATAATGTGGCCTAAGCCGCTCCACAATTAGGGCCCCGGGGGGGGGGGGGGTGGAAGGGTGAAGAGAGAGGGTTCACTGTACAAATCCCTGAATGCTGTTCCGGTGGGCATTGGGAGGATGGTCCCCTAATATTCAGCCTCAGCTGCACCTATGGTAGTTCCACCACTGATAGTATACCGTAAGAGAAACACTCCTCGCTCAGCTAGGTAATTATCCAAAAGAGTAGTAGATATGTAGCAGTTAATGGTGCAAAAACAGGAATGGTAATATAGACCACTCTGGTCTGGTTACTCTGGTTACCTCTAGTCAATAAAGATATTCTAGTCGGTGACATTAAGCAGCTAGACCAGATACTACCATCCACAATTACCTAGCTCCTTTAATAAGGACAGGCACACATCATTCCTTAGGCCTCGGCATGTTATCTGCTTGCGTGCTGATGCGCGCTGAGGCTCAGGGAAAGCGGGTGCTTTCCCTGGCCTTGCGGTTGCTTGCCCTGCGCGCTGTCAGGGGGCGGGGCAGGCCGGGGGCGGGCCAGTTACGTCACGGAGCTGGTTCGCCCTCATTGGGCGAACCGCTCACGTGACCGGCCCTTCGCTCCGGCAAGCGCTTGATTTTTAAAATGACCTAAGACCTACGTTTCCGCAAGCGTGCGGAAGCATAGGCGAGCCCCTACTAAAGCCGCTCTAATTGCGGCTGTAGGGCCTCAGTGCCAAGAATGAGCGCGCGTCAGCACGCTTCAGCGAGCAAGCGCTTACCATGGACGAGGCCTTATATAATACAGCGGTACCCAGATAGGACAGCAGTACTTTATCCACTGTTCCTGGAAGTTACTTTTTATCTTTCTTTCACTATACAATCGGTGGCTGAGGGCAGCATACAGTGCTTTCCTCTCTAGTTGCTTTCTAGTTCCGCCACCGAACATCAGTACCCTTGTCTGTATTTGCTCTGTAGTTGATCGTGATACAGTTATACTAGGACCGTTGCACTTTGAAAGATGAATATACAAACTGATTATATGCCTTATAAGTACCCGGCTTTGCACGGGTTGCAGTACTCTGGAGTCATCTTTTTCTTTGCAGACTTGAAACTGTGAATCAAATTGATAATGGCGCCCTCTTTAACCAAATCACTAATTCCACCTTCCAGTGAGTGAGGCTGCACTGCCAACCCCCAGTTACTGAGACTCCCACCCCAAATTATAGTAAAATCCACCATCTACACTGACACAGTCCCTCAGTGACTTTCCCTCTCAATGACACTCACACCCCATCAGTGACGTTCCTCTCTTACACCCTCGCCTCTCCCCCACCCTGTCACCCCCCCATCCTCTCCCTCCCCATGTATTTCTCTTCGCTATGTCTCTCCCTCCCCCTTCCTTCTTACACCCCCACCTTTCCCCCTCCCTCTCTTACACCCCCACCTCTCGCCCTTTTACACACCACCCACACCCTCTCTTACACACCACCTCTCCCCCTCCCTCTCTTACCTCCCCTCCCGCTTCCTCTCTTACACCCCCATCTTTTCCCTCTATATCTTAGACCCACACATTTCCCCCCTCCCCCTTACACCCCGACCTTTCCCCTCCCCCTCTCTTACACCCGACCGTACCGTCTCCATCTCCTACACCCCGACCGTACCCTCTCCCTCTCCTACAACCCCACATTTCCCCTCTCCCTCTCTTACACCCCGACCGTACCCTCTCCCTCTCCTACAACCCCACATTTCCCCTCTCCCTCTCTTACACCCCGACCGTACCCTCTCCCTCTCCTACAACCCCACCTTTCCACTCTCCCTCTCTTACACCCCGACTGTACCCTCTCCCTCTCCTACAACCCCACCTTTCCCCCTCCCTCTCTTACACCCCGACTGTACCCTCTCCCTCTCCTACAACCCCACCTTTCCCATCTTCCTATCTCATATCCCCACCTTTCCCCTCCCTCTCCTCCAGTCCCAACTGTCCCCTCTCCCTCTCTTATACCCCCACCACTCCCCCTCCCTCTCTTACACCACCACCACTCCCCCTCCCTCTCTTATACCCCCATCATCCCCCCTCCCTCTCTTATACCCCCACCATCCCCCCTCTCTTACACCCCCACCATTCCCCCCTCCCTCTCTTACACCCCCACCACTCCTCCTCCCTCTCTTACACCCCCACCATCCCCCCTCCCTCTCTTACACCCCCACCATTCCCCCTCCCTCTCTTACACCCCCACCACTCCCCCCTCCATCTCTTACACCCCCACCCCTCCCCACTCCCTCTCTTACACCCCCACCACTCCCCCCTCCCTCTCTTACACCCCCACCACTCCCCCTCCCTCTCTTACATCCCCACCACTCCCTCCCTCTTACACCCCCACCACTCCCCCCTCCATCTCTTACACCCCCACCACTCCCCCCTCCCTCTCTTACACCCCCACCACTCCCCCCTCCCTCTCTTACACCCCCAACTTTCCCCTCCCTCTCTTACACCCCCACCTTTCCCCTCCCTCTTTTAAACCCACACCACTCCCCCCTCCCTCTCTTTCACCCCAACCATCCCCCCCTCTCTTACACCCCCACCATTCCCCCCTCCCTCTCTTACACCCCCACCACTCCCCCTCCCTCTCTTACACCCCCACCATCCCCCCTCCCTCTCTTACAC
The DNA here is from genome assembly GCF_040206685.1 of Ascaphus truei. NCBI lineage: Eukaryota > Metazoa > Chordata > Amphibia > Anura > Ascaphidae > Ascaphus > Ascaphus truei. The sequence goes on along the minus strand of NC_134488.1, from coordinate 70,280,312 downwards.
CCCCACCATTCCCCCCTCCCTCTCTTACACCCCCACCACTCCCCCTCCATCTCTTACACCCCCGCCACTCCACCCTCCCTCTCTTACACCCCCACCACTCCCTCCTCCCTCTCTTACACCCCCACCACTCCCCCTCCCTCTCTTACACCCTCACCACTCCCCCCTCCCTCTCTTACACCCCCACCACTCCCCCCCTCTCTTACACCCCACCATCCCCCCTCCCTCTCTTACACCCCCACCACACCCCCCTCCCTCTCTTATACCCCCACCATCCCCCCTCCCTCTCTTACACACCCACCCTCTCTCACTCCTCCAACTCTCCCCACTCCCTCTCTTACACTACTATCTCTCTCCCTTCCCACTCACATCCCACCCCTGGCGGAGAGGGGGAAAAAACTGGTGGACCAGTTCAAAACAGGAGAAAAACAAAAACTGACCATCCCCAAATAAAAAATACCCCCAAATGCACACCCCCAGGGCCCCCTTAATATGCATGCAAAGTTGCTGGTGTCTATGTTTCATGGTCTAGGAGCTATGGCTCTGACAGACAGAGAGACAGACACACAGACTCTTATTATAGACAGGCATGTGAAGTTTTCATTGGGAGGAGCTGTATTAGCATAGCTCCCGTGCAGTGTTTCCAACACAATACAAAAAAGTTAAAAGGACCTCAACATGCCCACTGTGGAAGAAAAGTGGGATAGGGGTGTGGAAGAGGATTTTTGACACCACACAGGTGTCCAAAAAACTAACGTTAGAACAAGAGATCATACTAAGGCTGCGGCCCCGCTGGCACTGACCGCGCTCATGCTTAAGAGCGGTGACGTCACCAGCTCTCCAAGCATGAGCGCTAGGTGTCCTGTCTATTTTGAAAGCATGCGCAGGGGGGGGCATTGGGGGTTTGTTGAGCGCACTTCAAACTCTTCTTTTTTTGTCTCCCCAAGCACCAAACTTGGGAGAGCGTGCGTCCCCGCACACGAGTGCGCGCGCACCGCATGAGCGGGGACGGGACAATTTAAATTTCAGGAACTAAACCCAGCAAGGGCCGCGCGCTCAACTCTAGCGTGGACGCAGCCTTAAACGCTCGGGAAAAGGGAGGAAGTCTTTCACTGCGAGGGTGGTTGATGCATGGAATAGCATCTCAGCACAGTTGCTGAAGGCTAAAACATTTGATATATATATATATATATATATATATATATATATATATATATATATATATATATATATATATATATATATATATATATATATATATATGCTGAGCCGAATACTTCATTATTTTATACACCTCTGGCATTTATCCCATCTGTCAGCTAATGATTCCTCATGCTGTCAGCCTTTCCTCTTAGGCTAAACTTTCCATCCATCCATCCCATTGTTACATGATAAACTGGGCGCATCTTGAAGATTTAGACAGCAGACAACATTTTACTCCACCTGGGACCTTCACCAGACACCCACTGAGTCAGACAAACATTATTCCCTCGCTATTTTAACCCTTTTGCTGCTAAATTGCTCTGCAATTAAGTACAATAACATTTGTTTAAGAAATATATAATACTGTACATTGTCAAGGTTTTTTCTCCAACATTGTTACAATATAAATGTATATTTTAGTTGCAATGGGGAACAAAAATGTGCAGTAGAAGAAAAAGGGGGAACAAGCTACAAGCTAGAACAAGCTGTTCCCTTGTGCCATAGAGGACACCCATAAATATAGTGCGCGTATCACAGCTACGGGTTAGAACACTACATTGCTGTGTATTTTTGCCTCATGCTAGATAAGCCAAATGACCTTTCTTGCTGTCAGTTTGTATTTTTCATAAGGCAGATGAATTACAACAAATAGCATTTATTTGCTACCAATTTGCCTGTTCCCATCTTAAAAACAGACAAGTCTGATAGTAAGAGAGACGTTTATTTTCGTGGATCAAAATATTCATGTTGAAGCCACTTTTGGAAAGAGTGGGTGTCTGTGGTAAACAGATCTCGCAATCAATGCACGGTGAAGCCTTCCAAAGTGAGCAGGGACATTGTGTCTGTGTTCAGTGAGTCATCAATGAAAGTCAAAACAGACAAATAAATACATTTACACTAAGTGACAGCTACACAGAGGTGATAAATACCGTGCTGACAAACACAGGCTGCGCCCAGCTGGGAGTGGAGCGATAAAGTCCACTCCAAATGGCTTCAACACACACACAGTATTTACACAAACCGTTTCTTACACATAGCCTCTCTCTCACTTATCTCCCTGCTGTTACCGTTTGCATTTCAGCAATATTCATGTCATTTATTGATCAGTCCCTCTTTTGTTAAACAAATTGACAAATCATCAAGGTTTATCCAGTAGGTGAAGCTAGGTTATAAGCAAACTAAGCAATTGTTCATTGCCCTAATAAGCTCAGCGAGCCCCTATTTATACTGACACACTGACATTACCATTCCTGTAAAATGTAATTTGGAGGGGGGGGGGGGGGTGAGAATCTCCAATTAGTGCTCATTTGGGTTCTTGGACCTTTACAATTGTGAAGAACCATATCATGAAATTATGTAGTATTGTGGAAGATTAGGGATACATGTACCACTCAGCCCTATAGAAGCCAAATTCGAAAGGTACCCCTTCTCACGTGAGCAGCAGGGCCATCTTAACGTATGGGCGCGCTGGGCAGTTGCCTGGGGGCCCCACGGTATAGGGTGGCCCCACACGCCCGGCCCATGCGTGCCCACCAATGCTCTCCCCCGCCCGGCACCCCGGCTCCGTTCGCTCTCCCCCCGCCCGGCACCCCGGCTCCGCTCACTGTCCCCCCGCTCGCAGCCTAGCAGTGCAGCACTTCCGGTGCCTGCTGCTGCTAGTGACGCGTGGGAGGCTGGAAGCGACAGTGTAGGCAGGGCCCTGTGCACTGCTTTGTCCGGGGGCCCCTAATGTTATTAAGATGGCCCTGGTGAGCAGTCAGTCCCTATGAAGAGATCGGTAAGAAATGGGGTGCGGAAAAAATGGGTAGTTGTGGGATGCATCAGTTCCTACTTAGGCCACAAAAAGCCCTAACTGCCCCATGAAACAAATTACTGCCAATAGTTTAAGTTGGCCCTAAGTGGGACGGCCTCTTTACTCTTCCCGTATTTCTTTTTAATTGCCATTTACGTCTCTGTAGCCGGTGAGTAATCTTGTAAAGCACTGCGTTTCTTGGAAGCATTGTGGTTAAAGGATCCCTGGATAGGATTCCTATTCTGCACCCCTTACCTCCTCCTCCCCCTGCTGTATCTCCCTGACGTCAGTGCTGCAATTAGACTGTCCAGAGCAGATTACAATAAATAAATCCCGTGCACACTAGAGGAAAAACCACCCCCCATCTGTGAGAATCATGTTCAGAATGAGATGACACAGCGGTTTGTGCCCCATTGAACCTACAAAAATCCGTTAACTCCTCCTGCCAGAGCCCTTTGTAGGAGCATGAGATTACATTTCTGCTGTCAAATTGTAAAAATAAAATCTTAAAAGCAGCAATCCCCCCCCCCAAAAAAAATATTATTTTTACCTTACCGTAAACGGGGGTCTCAGAGCTAATCAATTTATTTATTTATAAAATGTTTTACCAGGGAGTAATACATTGAGAGTTACCTCTCGTTTTCAAATAATATATGGTTACAAATAGAGTTACATAAGTGAACAGGGTATACATTATATACAAGACATTGCATGCACAGTTAGAGATAATATATATATATTATAGACGTATGTACCAGTTACAGACCAGATTAAAATGTGAGACAGCTTTAGTTTTGAAAGAACTTAGGCTTGTCCTATAGTAGGTGCGAATGTGCGTGCACGTGACGCACGCTTTTTGCGTGTATGCTGTGAGCGAAGGTGCTGTGTGTGTGTGTGTGTATGTGTATGTGTGTGTATAGATTGTGTGAGTTAATAATGTATTAAATAATATTTTTAAAATAAAAAAAAAAAGATGTTGCACAATAAAAATAATTGTTATTTATTCAACTTTGAAACATATACACACACATAGACATACACATACATTTCAGCGGCACAAAATCTTTCTTTTCCCTGTCTTCCCCCCTATCGGCCTGCTCCACGCTCACTGCCATGTGCGCGCGGCACCATTATAGAAAGGCTGACTAACCACAGCCAATTATAAGTGTCACGCGCACGCACGACGGAGTGCGCGGGGCCACTATATAACAGCCCATAAGACTGGTGGCGGCTGTGAGAGTTTACGGTAGATTGTTCCAGTTTTGTGGTCTGTGGTCTCCTGATCTCCTGGGACCCCCTGTTTCCTGTTAACAAGGAATTTAACTTTTTGGTTTTCTCTCTCCCCCCCCCCCCCCACAAACATGGCTGCCGTGACGTCATCTCCCGAGGATGTCACAGTTTTCTGTTGGCCGCCGAAGGGAACAATGACAAGAAAAATAAATAAAAAAACATGAATATTGATACCTTTTAATGGAGCAACAAGAGAGATCTTCATACATGTAACCCGGTGTACAGAGCTTTCCATACCCTCGCAGGTCTTTGTCATATGCAGTGTGCCAGGTCACTCTACCTCTGTGCCATTAGAAGGTATCACAACCTGTAACTAGTGTTTAAAGTCACATGGTAATACTGTAGAGGGTACGAAGTGGCGTTACTTTTTTACATTTACACACCCAGAGTGTAAATTTCTATATTTCCACACCTGAATTACCACTTTAAACATTTTTTTTTCATATTTCCACACTCAGAGTACCATTAATTTTGTATTTACAGACAAATTAATTCTCGATTCCTGTTAAAGAAAAAAGGGTTTTGTATTTGTTTGAGAAAGCTTCCTTCTCTTTGCAGTGAGCTGCTGGCGCCCCTGGCAGTATAGGGGTTAAGCGGCCTGTGGACCATGGTTTGAGAAGCCCTGCGATAAACCTTTCTAATGTGTCTCCAGGCTCCCCAGGCAATAAGGCATTTGCTTAGATTTCTTATGCTTTTTTTTAAACTAGCAGATTTATGAATCATGCTAAATGAAGAGTCTGCAGGAACACAACAAATACACACGCAGACACACAGACGCACACACACCCCTTCACTAACCCATCCCATTCCTGGAAACACACAGGTCCCATGTACGGAGGATTACGACAACCCTCTTCCCCCCCAGGCATCTCAATGGGAAACCAAGTTGTTTATAAATCCTATTCTGAATCTGTGGGAAGCGTCACAACTTCATGTTCACTGCCGCCTTTAACCCCTTGCATGCTACAAGAGGCTATGCAATTCATAGCTGTAAACATCCAGAATTACGATCCGAGCAACAGCTGTTTTGTATTTTTTAAAGGGAGAGTCTTTAGAGATACCTGACGTTGTAGGAGGGTGATCCCATTAAAATGTATACAGGCACCACACATCTATTTGGACACTGGAGAAATGTTTTAACCCCATAATTGCACCGGTTTTGCTTGGACACCAACCTCCTATTGCTTTAAGAGATTCCTTGAAGTATATAATGAGATCTGGTTCCTCATTCTAGTAGCTTCTTGACTGGTTTGGCATGACCCCACCGAACGGTTTGTAATTTGTGTTATCTCGGTATTCAGAAAGAATCTGAAACCATCTCAAACCGTGAGGTAGGAAAATGCCAATACCACTCGGCATAACAGCAAAGTGATCTCAGATTTTTTCTACGTTCTCCCCCTGCGAGCTTCTCGCAATCTGAGCTTCGCAGAGAGCCGCTTCTCCCTGCACAGCTCTTACAGGCGATCACAGTGTTTTTATTGAAATTTGAATACTAGTGTGCGGGAGCAGGGGTCTTTGGAGCTGAACACCATTAATTTCAGGTCCGGGGACCCCCTGCTTCCCGAGATACAGGCTGGGATGCCGGTATCTCCTATGCGTTTAAATGTCCCGGTCATGTGACTCAGGAGATTGAAACATTGCATGGGGATACCGGCACCCCATAACGGGGCCTGTAACCCGGGAAGCAGTGGGTCCCCAGACCTGAAATCAATGCGGTTCAGCTCCGGAGATGCCCTACTATCGCACACAAGTATTCAAATGTCAATAAAAACAGCTTCATTACCTTAGCGCAGTGATTCCCAACCAAGGTTCCACGGAGCAGTCCCAGGGGTTCCACCTAGCCGCCCGCACTCACTGTGCACCCACGATGGCTTCCCGCCCCCCACCCCCCCGGTCTCACCCTGGCTCCCCCCCTCCACCCGGCTCCCCCCTCTGGCTCTTTGCCTACCTCCCAGAGCCCGCTCTCAGGACTGCAGGAGCGCGCTCTAGTAGTGAAGCACTTCGGTTCCTGCAGAGCGAGCGTGTGCAGTCCTGCCTGCTCTTAGTTCGCTGCCACCGCCTCCTGCCCGCCTTCGCCACCGCCTCCTGCCCGCCGCCTCGATGATTTTTGTCTTAAAAAGCAATGCAGTGCTGCCTCCTATGGTAGACTATCTAACATACATAATTTCATGTTCATGTTAACACTGACAAGAAGCAAAAGGTGACACTGTGTGCTCATGTGCATTTAATTACCCAGAATCCCCGGCAGTGGAAGCATTGTATGCCAAGAGATATTGGGGATAGACAGGGTTGCAGACCTGTCTGGAACATGTGAATGTGCTCACAAGTGGGATTTTCATTTGCCAACATACAGTTGTGTGAAAAAGAAAGTACACCCTCTTTGAATTCTATAGTTTTACATATCAGGACATAATAACAATCATCTGTTTCTTAGCAGGTCTTAAAATTAGGTAAATACAACCTCAGATGAACAACAACACATGACATATTACACCGTGTCATGATTTATTTAACAAAAATAAAGGCAAAATGGAGAAGCCATGTGTGAAAAACTAAGTATATCTTATGATTCAATAGCTTGTAGAACCACCTTTAGCAGCAATAACTTGAAGCAATCGTTTTCTGTGTGACTTTATCCGTCTCACATTGTTGTGGAGGAATTTCGGCCCACTCTTCTTTACAACATTGCTTCAGTTCATTGAGGTTTGTGGGCATTTGTTTATGCACAGCTCTCTTAAGGTCCAGCCACAGCATTTCAATCGGGTTGAGGTCTGGACTTTGACTGGGCCATTGCAATACCTTGATTCTTTTCTTTTTCAGCCATTCTGTTGTAGATTTGCTGGTGTGCTTGGGATCATTGTCCTGTTGCATGACCAAATTTCGGCCAAGCTTTAGCTGTCGGACAGATGGCCTCACATTTGACTCTAGAATACTTTGGTAAACAGAGGAGTTCATGGTCGACTCAATGACTGCAAGGTTCCCAGGTCCTGTGGCTGCAAAACAAGCCCAAATCATCACCCCTCCACCACCGTGCTTGACAGTTGGTATGAGGTGTTTGTGCTGATATGCTGTGTTTGATTTTCGCGAAACGTGGCGCTGTGCATTATGGCCAAACATCTCCACTTTGGTCTCGTCTGTCCAAAGGACATTGTTCCAGAAGCCTTGTGGTTTGTTCAGATGCAACTTAGCAAACCTAAGCCGTGCTGCCATGTTCTTTTTAGAGAGAAGAGGCTTTCTCCTGGCAACCCTTCCAAACAAACCATACTTGTTCAGTCTTTTTCTAATTGTACTGTCATGAACTTTAACATTTAACATGCTAACTGATGCCTGTAGATTCTGAGATGTAACTCTTGGTTTTTTTTTGCAATTTCTATGAGCATTGCACGGTCTGACCTTGGGGTGAATTTGCTGGGACGTCCACTCCTGGGAAGATGGGCAACTGTCTTGAATGTTTTCCACTTTTGAATAATCTTTCTCACTGAAGAATGATGGACTTTAAATTGTTTGGAATTGGCCTTATAACCCTTCCCAGATTGATGGGCAGCAACAATTGCTTCTCTAAGATCATTGCTGATGTCTTTCCTCCTTGGCATTGTATTAACACACACCGGAATGCTCCAGACCAGCAAACTGCTAAAACTTCAGCTTTTATAGAGGTGGTCACACTTGCTGATGATCAATTAATCAAGGGCATTTGATTAGCAGCACCTGTCTGCTACTTAGCATCTTAATTTCTATGGAAGCAGTAAGGGTGTACTTAGTTTTTCACACATAGCTTCTCCATTTTGGCTTTATTTTTGTTAAATGAATCATGACATGGTGTAATATGTCATGTGTTCTTGTTCATCTGAGTTGTATTTACCTAATGTTAAGACCTGCTAAGGAACAGATGATTGTTATTATGTCCTGATATGTAAAACCATAGAATTCAAAGAGGGTGTACTTTCTTTTTCACATAACGGTGTATATATATATTACATATGAACAAAATCAAAGTGTAGAACCTCAAAGTTCATCCCCCACCAAATAAATACAAACTTTCCTACCTTGGGATGGTCTCAGGACTCTGCTGCCCCGGCTCTTCCCCAACTTCTTTGCCCGGGTGCCGGTCCTCTCGTTGTCGCCTGGCTCTCCACAGCTGCGGGCCTCCGTCACTGACTGTCCCACACGAGCTTCTGACGTCAGCGTGCGTCGGGCCTCCCTCTCATGACGATGTGCGCCGGAAGCTGAGCCAGCTTGCTTCCGGACCGCTGACGTCAGAAAGGCCCGGCACGCGCCAGCATCAGAAGCTCAGCGTAGGACAGTCAGTGAGGGTGGCCTGCACCTGGGAGAGAACAAGGCTCGGAGACAACAAGAGGAACCGCAGGTGAGCAAAGAAGTTGGGAAAAGCCAGAGCCTGGGCCCAGCTGCTTTGTCCAGCCGTCGGCCCCCCAGCAGCCAACGGGCTCGGGACACTTGTCGCGGCTCTCCCCCTCTGACGGCGGCCCTGGACATCAGGGACAGATACCTCTCATCCCAGCCTAATACACAGACACCAGGAACACATACCTCTCCACCCCCTCCTAATACACAGGCATCAAGGACACATACCTCTCATCACAGCCTACGACACAGACACCAGGGACACATACATCTCCACCACCTACTAATATACATACACCAGGGATACAGACCTCCTCGTTATACAGAGACATCGGTCAAATACCTCTCATCCTCTCCTTAAACACCGACATCAGGAACACATACCTTAAAATTGGAATCCCTAATTATAGTAATAATTGTTAATGGGCTCAAAATATTTGCTAGCTGACTCTGCAGTGTGTTATGAAATGTTGTAGCCAGAAAGTCTACTCCTATGGAGGACGGATTGCTCTAGCGGGCGATCCGGTTGCCCCGATGGGGTGATGTGGTGGGCCAGTGATGCAACTCTCCAGCAGTGGTGGCCGGCTGCTCCCCAGCTCCCTGACCGTCTGCAATACTCTCCCTCCTCCTGTTGGTGCCGGGATCCCCCATAACTGAGCACCTTCACATAGAGAAGCACTCTCTCACCACACATTACCATCTGCAAGTACCCTTTATGTTTGTTTTTGACTCCCCCATTAAAGTTGAAGAAAATAAAAGGACTCTGTGTGCTCTCAAAAGGGGATGAGTTAAACCACTGGACTCACTCACATCCCACATGTGACCCTGGTTCCAGAAGAGCATCACATGATGCCGTGACATCATGACGCTGCAAGAGGAGGGCTGCCCTTCAAGAAATCGCCCGGGCCGGTATGTACCTATAATCTTCCCCTGTCTACTCCATTCACATCTCAAAAAAGTGCTTATATATTCTTAAAGTCCCTGTTTCTGCAACAAACAGGAAATATGTTGAATTTAACAAAGTCTATTAAAACATTAAAAAATGCTACAAAGGTTTATGGGGGGGAAAATGCTAAACTTTTCCGTAATTTATTACCACCCTGCATATTTCTCAATAGATTCGCAGTAAGATTTCTGAAGCAACATCTTCACACATCTATGCTAATTACTACTAAACTCCACATTTGAATTACAAACAATAGAGATGATTATTGTAAATTTACTTTTTTCCCTATTAGTCTAACTGTAGCTGGTAATTGTGAATCAACTATACAGTAAAATCACATTGGATATTGTTTTTTTTTTTGTCACTGGCAATCTTTCACAGGAGTCTAGGGCACTTTGGAGATACATACAGGACCCCAGATTAGGTACTATTATTCAGTGATAATTCATTTCATAATGCTATGGGGACATCTAGTGGAAGTATTTGGAAGCACATATTTAGGAGATTGTGGACAGATGAACGTGTGTATATTTACATGCAGTGCATGATGACACTGTTCCAATGTGTGGAAAACGAACTTGATAAGATTAAATGGGATATTGTTGGCCTTAGTGAAGTAAGAAGAGAAGACAAGGCCTCATTGAGCTCAACAGCGGACACCTATTCTGTTACAGAGGATCAGAAAATGGAAGAATCAGTCCACTAGACTTCATTGCTATGGAGAAATAGCCTAGTGGAGTATGGAAGCTCATCGGAAAGAGCAGCCACAATCATTATTTAGTTGACAAAGATATAGGCTTCTGTAGATGAACATTCACAGAGGTACACAATTTGGAGACGTTTATAATGTGAAATTATAATAGGCTTTATTGTGCCTTTTCCTTTTTATCAGGAAATTATCCAAACACAGGGGGGATAACAAAGCTTCCATTCACTTGGGAGTATTTCTAGTGAAATCCTTGCAATTAGTTCACATCTCCATTAGTTAAGCTTCTCCCAGCCCAAACACATAACATGAAAATAAGCAGATATAAGCAGTCTCTTAATAAGGAAAGTCTTATCTGTTTAGTTGCTGTAGAGTAAGCTTCTCTGCTCTTCTGGAACCGCACCCGTGCGTGCACAGAAAAATATCAGCATCCAGGTTTAGAAGTCTTATTTGGTGTCTTGCAATCAGCTCTGCTGTGTGGCTGGCAGAGCTCAAGACTGGTCAGCTCCAGAGATCTGGGTTTCTTTTGGTCAGTCTCTCCTGGGACTCAAGAACCTCTGCTCTGTCTCTCCAAAGGTCAGCTCTCAGTCAGAGCTAAAGAGAGTCACTTCCTGTCTCAAAGGCAGGCTTTTTGTAAACAATCTAATCTGGCAGGGGGTGTTTAGTAATTAACTACCACACTGCTAGATTAAAGGAACATTACTGAACAGGGATAAGTCCCCTGTTACATACCTCCCCTGTTTGTGGGAAGCTCGGGCTTACCACGGCCAAAGCCCATCCTTCCACTCTCATTCTAGATATCTCTGTGACTTGAATGAGAGTGGATGGAGGAAGAGAACCCTCTGTCCCGCTGGGATTGGAGCCCTTTCTCCAGTTTATTTTTGTCTCCTCCCGAAGATGCTTGAGATCAGCACTCCTCAGTCTTTTCCACGTAAAGGACTTTTTCCACGTAAAGTCTTTTTATCGCGTGCGCGGTCTTGAGATTTCTGTTGCGTCGGGCACTCCTCTTTTTGTAGACAAAGTGTATGGCAACAGTTGTAGGGCAGTTAGGACTAGCCCTTAGAGTTTTCTGCTCTTGAAGTGGTCTTTCTGCAGCTTCTCCACACCACGGAGTTGCCAGTTCAGCTTCTTCAGGTAAGGATTCTTCTGGCTTTGATTCTGCACTCCTACCTCTGTTTATTGCCTGTTGGGCAGCTGTAGGTTTGGCTAGTGCTTTCTTTGGTGGCTCAAACTTCGTAATTTTGTTTTGAAGTTGTGTGGAGTCCCCAACTCTCACTGTACCCTTGTCCTTACGGGCATTAGTTACTGTGAGATACTGGTGCTTGGGCAGAGCCAATACCTTTTTCCGTATTGGAGGAATCTGTATCTGAGTCTCCTTCATATTCTGGAGCTCTGTAATTTTTGTCGTCAAGGTTGCCGCTGCGTCTGTTTTCTCATTGGTGTACTGACTCAAGGAAATGGAACAGTCTCTCTGTCTCTCCAGCTCTTGCTCCAGTTTCTGAGCCTTCTCACGCTCCCTCTTATACAGAGTCACCTGGTATCGAAGCTCTGCTTCCAATGATGCTCTGAAGACATGCAGCGTGGCCTTTAGCTCCTCATACTGCTCTGTGGGGACGTACTGGGTATTCAGACGTTCCTGCAGCACTTGTACCTCTTTAGCAGCCTGCAGTTTTTCTTCCTGTAGCGTTTGCTGCTTCTCCTCGGCATACTGGAGGTGTGTACGCAGACCTTGCAGTTGGTTCTGCAGTCGGTGCTCTGCGTCAAACTTTTCCTTGACTTCTTCTGTTAACTGAAAATTTTCTTCTTTCAGTTTTCTCTTTTTAATCTTGAACTTTCTCCTTTTTTAGTCTCTGTATTCTTCAGGGCTTCTTTGCAGTCCTCCTTCCATTTACGCACATCTGCTTTGAGAATGACAATCTCCTGGCGTGAGACTTCCTTCTCTAGGTTGAGGGTCTGAAGCTCCTTCTGAGAGACTTTGAGATCTGTATCAAGATTACCAATAGTTTCTTTAGCAATGTCCAGCTCCTCAGTGAGACTGTGTAGTTCCTTTCTGGAAACTTCCAGGTCTGTGCGGCAGCTGTTGGTCTCATGATGTGAGGCATCAAGCTCTATACGAAGAGTGTGGACCTCTTGCTGGAAGACTGTCATCTGCTTCAGTGCCTCCTCATACTTCCGCTTTAGTGTAGCCACCATTTTATCAGATTGGCTCTGCTTTTCATCCATGGCGGAGATAGTAGCCTTTGCAGTATCTAACTCAGTCTTGAGATCCTCCAATTCGGTCTTGGCCGCAGAGTAAATTGCGAGCACAGTCTTCTGTAGCTCAGCATTATTTTTTCTCTCTCTTCCTAATTCTTCACAGAGCAGATCACAGTCATGCCTGGCAATTTTCAGGGCGTCTTCAGGGCTGGTCAAGGGATCGTCACTCACTGGTTCCGGCTCCGCTTCCCTGGGATGACTAGTTGAGGGTTCCTCACTGTTGGCACCGGACAGACACTTCTTTGGGGTACACGACTTCTACCTTGGGCCCTCTGGATATTCGGTTAACCGTGGGACGAATTCTCCATTTTCTCTAGGCTGCAGGGCAACTCGGTCCCCTTTTTCCTCCACAGGATCTGCGGACGTGTCTGTTCCTTCCACGGTAAGTGAAGAACTGCTTTTCTTTTTCTTTTTCCGCATTTTTGATTTGGATGACACCGTCCCTTCAGGGATATTGGGGTCTCCATCTTCATTTGAAATTTTAGCAGCTTCATTATATACGCCAGGCTTTTCTTGCAGTTGCTTTAGCTGACAGAAATATTGGGTGATCTGCTGTTCCCGCTCTGTCTCCTGTTGATCATACTCGTCATCAAAGGGAGCGGTCTTTTCTGTTCGTGCCGAGTTCAGGCACCCCCACCATTCTTGGGGTGTTTTGTGGGTGTGACTCGGTTCAGGTTCCCCGTAAGAGATGTCTTCCTCTTTATTAGACTGGAAGGGCCACTCTTCCGTGGGGTAGGGTTAATTAGAGGAACGCTGCATCTTGTCCTCCATTTTTAGGCTATCAGGTGTAATTTTCTTCCTGACCTCAGGAGGCGCTATTGCAGCTGTTGCCACTGTATTTGCTAGAACCCCCAATTGTGGTAGTCCTACAGATGGGCATATTTTGCTTGTAGAGGTCGTAGCTCTCACAGGCATCTCTGTAGACTTTTCTTTCTTGGATAAATTTTTTTTTTTTTTTTTTTTCAATATCAGCAGTACTGTGCATGCATTTTCTTTTATCAGGTATACAAGATGTGCAGTTGCTAGGTAAAAAAGTCTATTTGCTTTACACCATTTTCTTGCAGGGTGCAATCTCCCCGCTTCAGCAACAGAATTTGGTTTTCTGCCTGAGTTCAGTAATTTTCAGTCTCATCTTTGGGTATTATGGCATTCACACTTCACACTTTGGGTGTCTGTTTTTGCTCCCAAGATATATATAGGCAGACTTTTTTTACTTGCAGAAAAAAAACATTCTTTGCAGTGAACTATTTCTTTCTTTCCCGGCAGGGTGACTCAACATTCAGCAATTGGTTTTGAAAAAACCTTTTACACAGTTCAGAAATCACTTTTTCCCCCTATAGAGCAATTTTACACTCAGCATTGGTTTGCTAAAAATTCCCCTGCTTCAGCACAGTCTTGTATCAATTTTCACACTTTTCTGCATATACTCCATTCACAGCTGGTAGTCCTATGCGGTGTGGCAACCTTTATCTGCAAAATCAGTACCACTCGTGGGTCACCATCTGTATTCACTGCTTCAGCGAAAATTTTGAAAACAACAAACACCTATCCCTTTCCAAGGGCTGACTCACTTCTTGAACCCTGACTATGGCTGAAAGGCAAAGACCCCTATTTCAATGACCATATTACACTTTGTGATAGGCAAAATAAGGTTTAGCTACTTCAGCAGTCTCTTCTGGGTTTTTGTAAGTTTCAGTGGTGTGTATCCCTTTAATTCCGATCTCTGCTACATGAGGTTTTTTTTTTTTTTTTCAGACTGTTTGTAGGCAAAAAGCATAAAAAAAAATTTCACATAAAAATCTCCGGTCCTTTTTAACTACAAAGACACCTCTTATCCCACTTCTGACACCAAATGTAGACGGACGTTCACAGAGGTACACAATTTGGAGACGTTTATAATGTGAAATTATAATAGGCTTTATTGTGCCTTTTCCTTTTTATCAGGAAATTATCCAAACACAGGGGGGGAACAAAGCTTCCATTCACTTGGGAGTATTTCTAGTGAAATCCTTGCAATTAGTTCACATCTCCATTAGTTAAGCTTCTCCCAGCCCAAACACATAACATGAAAATAAGCAGATATAAGCAGTCTCTTAATAAGGAAAGTCTTATCTGTTTAGTTGCTGTAGAGTAAGCTTCTCTGCTTTCCTGGAACCGCACCCGTGCGTGCACAGAAAAATATCAGCATCCAGGTTTAGAAGTCTTATTTGGTGTCTTGCAATCAGCTCTGCGGTGTGGCTGGCAGAGCTCAAGACTGGTCAGCTCCAGAGATCTGGGTTTCTTTTGGTCAGTCTCTCCTGGGACTCAAGAACCTCTGCTCTGTCTCTCCAAAGGTCAGCTCTCAGTCAGAGCTAAAGAGAGTCACTTCCTGTCTCAAAGGCAGGCTTTTTGTAAACAATCTAATCAGGCAGGTGGTGTTTAGTAATTAACTACCACACTGCTAGATTAAAGGAACATTACTGAACAGGGATAAGTCCCCTGTTACAGCTTCAAATAATACAAATGTATGCCCCAACATTAAAGCAGCAAAACGTGAAACCTTATGGGGGTTAAAAAAAAAAAATCAGTTCTGTAGTATTAGATAAAAGTGACTGTTTTTCTTTATTTTTATTCAATTCTTAATGCCATTTTTAATGAATTTTCAGGCATCCTTTGATTTTTATGGCAGGTTTTAACCCACTTTCCAAACAGTGCAAGATATTTGCAACACTTTCCTGTTTGGGATAATTTGTTGCAAATGTTCCCAGCAGTTTGAGCTGCAAACTGTAACAATAGATAATGTTACCTTAGTAATATCAGGATATATTGTAGCTGCTGAGTTAGGCTGCACTTATAGTGCCTGCGACGGCGATGCAACGTCGCTCCAAAACGAAACAATTTACTCCGTCGCCAGCGCTTATAGAAAGCGCGACTGAGCGACCAAAAATTTGGAAGCGGGTTCAATTTGATTATTTACAGACTGTCGCCACATGTGACTGTCTGTAAAACCAATCAATGACCCTGTCGCTAGTGACGTCGCTGAAAATTGAATTACAACTTTCGCTAGTGGCGACGTCGCCGGCACTCTAAGTGCGGCCTTACACTGACTGACTGAAGCAACCATTATGGTGCAACCATTATTCTGCACACAATCAGAATTTTTATAGATTTATAACAGGATCACCAAACAATTGCCAACTTTGGCAAGAATGTAGAATTATACATTGTCACAAGCTTTACATATAAAAATCATTTTTAAAAAGTTGGAAAATAGAATTGCTGCTTTAAGCCACACAGACAATGAAATGGAAGACTTCTACCGTGAAATCAACCAACTTAACAACAAAGGAAATTGTCATCTCACGATTATTATGGGAGATTTCATTGCAAAGATTGGTGCTCAGCAGAAGCACGAAACATCAGTTGTTAAGTATGGTTACCGCACAAGGAATAAACATGGAGACATCTTGGTGGAACATGCAGAACGTCAAAACTTCTACATCATGAATTAATTCTTCAAGAAGAATCACAATATATAAAATGAACATGGACTGGACACAATGGAATCAAGAATGAAAATGACTATATCAAAGCGAACAAGAAACATGTGATTGAAGACTGTACAGACCTTAACGGTGGCAACACAAGGAGTGATCACTGATTGGTTTGCTGAAAATAGCTTCTGAATACCAGGATGGAAAGAAGAAAACTGATTAAAAAGAGGACAAAAGCAATCAACATCAATAACCTCAAGAACAACAGCAGAGAATTTCAACAAGAAATGAAAAATAACTTCAAACCAATAATCAGTCAACTTCCAATCAGTTACAAGATTTTTACTAATTGGATGCAATACACCCTGGACTGGCCCAGCCTAGAGAACAAGCGAGATTTTGCAGTGGATACCTGTAACAGGGACTTATCCCTGTTTGGATAAAGCTGCCTCAGAGCTCTGAATCCAGCATGGAGCTGGTTAATTGTAGCCACTCAATGAGCCAGTTTCCACCTGAACTAATGAGAGCTCTGTAAAAAGCCTCATGTGAGACACAGAAGAGAGATTTTCCTCAGCACACAACAGTGCCGGCATGAGGAGAGGGGTCTTCAATATACAGGAGGACAGCAAGACACAAGGGGACCAGACCTCCTTTTCTGGATGCAGAGGACCCAGGAACCTGCCAGAAGCTGGACCCTCAAGCACACCAAGACACCTGGACACCACTGACTTGAAGGGTCACTTGCTTTAAGGTACTGCTGAGACTTTGGGGTTTAGTCTTGTAAGGGAGGGACTGGGGGAAGTAAGTTAGCCCTTACAAAGGGATAGGTGTTTGCTGTTTTTGTATATTTTTGTTTACTGTGCTGTTTAAAGGGCCAGGCTCAATAAAGCCATATGATTAATTTCAACCTAAACGGTCTCCATTTGCATACTGTACTCTGCACACATTTCTTACAATGCCACACAATGGACCACATCCAAGTTTTACCAGCAATGATTTCTTGAAGTAATGAATATGATCTCCCACTAATTTTAGGATTCATAGATTACAAAAAAGCATTTGATTCTGTCTACACCTCAGCGGTTCCAAATGCATTAAGAAGTCACAGTGTTAAAGAAGGGAACATTGATATTACACAGAACTTTTATGAGAATGCTACATCAACTATTAGATTACATTTAGATAAAATCAAGATAAAGATAAGCAAGGGAGTTCGGCAGGGAGACACCATGTCCCCAAAGCTTTTCACAGCAACAATTGAAAAATTGTTCAAGACATTGAATTGGGAGAAAAAAGGAATCAAAATCAACTGTGAATATTTTAACCAACTACAATTTGCAGATGACATTGTTATTTTTGCCACAAGTGCAGAAGACCTCCCGCAACAAATAGGAGATCTCACCAAAACAAGTAAGAAAGTGGACCTTCATATTATTCTCAGCAAGACCAAAGTGATGTTCAACAAATGTGTCAACTGTGCAAGGATAGAAATAAAGGGAATAGAACTAGAAGAAGTCCAGTCTACCATAGCCGGCAAATAACAATGGATAGGAACCTTTCGAATGAAATCATTAGGAGAATGAAGATGGGATGGAGCACATTTGGAAAAACAAGACAATCTTTCAAGGGAATCTTCCACTGTGCCTCAAGAGGAATGTTTTCGACTGGTGTATTCTGACTGTGATCATGTATTGATATGATACTTGGACCCTAAATGGGAAGATAATTCAGAATTTCAGACAACTCAAAGAAGTATGGAGGGAGAGATGTATGCTGGGTATTACCAGAAGAGACAGGAAAAAGAATGAATGGGTTAGAAACCAAACAAAAGTCTGTGATATCACAAGGGTGAAGAAATGAAAATAGCAATGGACTGTACATATTGCAAGAAGAAATGACCATCGTTGGACAAAGATGGTGCTTGACTGAATTCCAAGGGCAATGCAAAAATCAAAACAACAACCAAAATAACCAAAGTAACAACCAAAGCACGTTGCCTAGGGGTCACACTCGACTCCTCTCTCACATTCGCCCCTCACATTCAAAACATATCTAAAACCTGTTGCTTTTTCCTCCGCAATATAACAAAGATACGCCCTTTCCTCTGTTGTTCGACTGCTAAAATTCTGACTCAGGCCCTCATTCTCTCCCGTCTTAATTACTGTAACCTCCTGCTGTCTGGCCTTCCTGCCTCTCACCTGTCTCCCCTACAATCTATCCTAAACACTGCTGCCAGAATCACTCTACTCTTTCCTAGATCTGTCTCAGCATCTCCCCTCATGAAATCCCTCTCCTGACTTCCGATCAAATCCCGCATCTCACACTCCATTCTTCTCCTCACTTTTAAAGCTTTACACTCTTCTGCCCCTCCTTACATCTCAGCCCTAATTACTCGTTATGCACCATCCAGACTCTTGCGTTCTTCTCAAGGATGTCTTCTTTCTACCCCCTTTGTATCTAAAGCCCTCTCCCGCCTTAAACCTTTTTCACTGACTGCCCCACACCTTTGGAATGCCCTTCCCCTCAATACCCGACTAGCACCCTCTCTATCCACCTTTAAGACCCACCTTAAGACACACTTGCTTAAAGAAGCATATGAATAGCACTGTGGCTAATACTGGACACATGGTACATAAAGCTTGGCCCCCTGCAGACGCACTTACCAGAATTCCCTCCTACTGTCTCTGCACGTTCTCGATACCTACCAATTAGACTGTAAGCTCCTCGGAGCAGGGACTCCTCTTCCTTAATGTTACTTTTATGCCTGTAGCACTTACTCCCATGACCTGTTATTTATATTATCTGTTATTTATTTGATTACCACATGTTTTACCACTGTGAAGCACTATGTACATTAATGGCGCTATATAAATAAAGACATACAATACAATACATACAAAGTAAGATGGGAAAATGGAATCAGAAAATGTGTTGAAGCAACATGGAAAAGAGGCTCGTCACCACAGTACCTGGAAGATCGATTGGGAGGCCTTCATCCAGCAATGGATCGATAAGGGATGATGATGATATATCTTTCAGTTTCTATAGGAAATTATGGAGAAGTATATATCATGTTGGCGAGAAATAGGCTTCTTCACCCAAAGCCTGGTCCGATAAAGGAGATACAGCGCCACAGAAAATGTAAACAAAATATTGTATCATCCAATGCATCAATAACGAACGTTTTAGCCCACTATGGGATCTACATAAGGGCGGTGTACAGTTATGGGGACAAAGTAACTATAAGTTCAGTGCATAAACCCAGAAAGGAAACCATAGGAAACCCAGGAGCCACGGTGCTTGAACATGGTTGACAAGCAACCCTGTGTAAACAAACCCATTAGAAGTGAGGTCGGTGTAGTCCCGTGATGCCTACGACACAGAACCTAAGCTAAATAAATATACAAAATAACACTGTATTTCTACAGTCCTAACTAAAAGGCTGTTATTAACGTGTGTTCAGGAACTATTGATACAATCTTGACATGTGTTTGTAGAGACACAGCAAGTAATAGCAAGTAAGATATATATATATATATATATATATATATATCACAGATGCACTTTTAGATTTGTACACTAAATTCCACAATTGGTTCTCTTAAAATGTAATATAATCCCGGCCACTTGATGGCAGTAAACCACAGTGCGAACAGGACACTAAATATAAAATATAAGTACAGTATATTACACACAAAGTGAATACTTAGCATAGTCATGTACCCTTGTGCTTGTCTGTCTACTGATAGCCCTTTCAAATAAACATTGCTCTGTTGTAGGTGTCTGTTCATATTAGGGATTCTCAATGGTTTTTGTTTTACTAATGTTCAGTTTTAGGAGTGAAGTAAGTCATGTAAATGAGTATGTATAACAGTTAAAGGTATCATCTAGGACAGGGGTCTAAACCTTTCAAGGAAGAAGAGCCATTTCATAAAAAATGTCTTAGGCCAAAATATTCCGAAAGCTGCAACACAGGCATGAATATTACACCCCCACAAACACATACAGATACTGTACACACACACACACACACACACACACACACACACACACACACACACACACACACACACACACACACACACACACACACGAATAGCTATATACTGTATAATAATTAACATACGACAAACTTACTTAAATCAAAATTAGGGAAAGGAAAAAATGCATCTCACTATAATAAGTCCCCTTATTTTGTTTTTGTCATTGTTTTTCTGTGCAAAACAGTTTGTCATTTACAAATATAGTACATAATACATAATACATACATACATACATACATACATACATACATACATACATACATACGTATACATATTTTATTTATTTATAAAGGGTTTTACCAGGAAGTAATACATTGAGAGTTACCTCTCGTTTTCAAGTATGTCCATATACTACCCTCCTTAAATACACATACTCTACCCCCAATACACGCACACAACCTCCCGCCCCCCTAAATACACGCGCACACACTAACCTCAGAAATACACGCACAAACACATATATACATACACTTACGTTGGTCCTGCCTCTCTCCCTCACTTTCCTGCCAGTGGCTGGGGGTGGAGCCTGGCCAGCGCTGGTCGGGCCTCTTGTTGCCGCCAGGCATCTCCCCGGTTGCTGGCCTGCCCCCTGCACTGTCCCACGCCAGGCTGCTCTGTGATGTCGGCGTGAGCCGGAAGATGTGGCGCTCCGGCATGAGAGAGTCCTGGCGCAGGACAGTGTAGGAGGCAGGCCAGCAGCCAGGGAGATGCCCGGCGGCAACAAGAGGCCCGACCAGCGCCGGCCAGACCCCCCGCCCCCCCCTGGTAGGGCAGTGAGGGAGAGAAGCAGCAGCTGGGGAACGGCAACCTGCGGACGGAGGAGAGCTGCATTTAGGTGCTGAACGTGCCACATGTGGCTCGGGAGCTGCAGGTTGCTGACCCCTAATCAAGGGGAACAGAAACTCGATATATAAGACAACAAAAGGGTAAAACATTTATTTTTTATTGTTCTTGAACACTTGAGTGTTCAGGGAAATTCCCACCGAGTGCAGAATTCCTTTACTTGTTATTGAAAAAAGAATTTGGCACCCTTAAAATGAAAAGGCCTCGTGCGGTCCCCCGGCATTTAATTTAAATGCCTGCAGGGAGAGCGTGGGACCTCTGCAACTGCCCGCGCCCCCCCCCCCAAAATAAAATCTCGCACCCCCCCCCAGTTTACGCACCACTATACTAAAAGACATACAAAACAGATTTTTTTTCAGTTCATCGGGAGAGATAGAGGACCCCTAGACCCTAGATCGGTATAGCTGTCCCCAAAGTCAGTCAGGGAGGGGGGTGCTCTGGCAGTCCCTGACCTACAGAGGTACTGCACAGCTACCCACCTTAAACAGATCCCATCCTGGCACCTGGACAGGGACATAAAATGTTGGTTGGACATCGAAAGAACCCTCTGTTCTCCCATTGCCCTTCCCTCCCTCCTGAGGTGCCAAAAAGAAGACCTTCTTAAGTGAACATCGACTGCTCCAGTTATAAACTTTACCTTAAAAATATGGAGAAAGTCTTGGGTGAATTTGACTTTTCCGCCTCACCTTTGAAACATATCCCTCTCTTCCACAAGCCAGACTTTCAACCAGGTTTACCAAACGCAGTTTTTTTAAACACTGGAAAAAGAGGGGAATATTCTTTATAAAATATTTACTTAAAGAAGATAAGGTTATGGAGTTTGATGATTTGAGGGAAACATTTTTTTATTCCCCAGGAGTGTTATCTGGAATACATTCAGGTGAGACATTTTATATAGTCTCTCTCTAATATTCTAACATTCCATAGTCAATCTGTCTTTGAAGATATCTGTAGCTCCAAAACTATCTCAAAGGACTGATCTCCAACTTCTATAGCGAATTAGTCCCCATTGAGAAATCGTCAAACATAAACTACATGTTACAATGGGAAGCAGACCTCCAAAATGGAAATTCCACAAGAGGACTGGGAATATATCTGAGAGAGGGCATCCAAAACCTACATTTGTTCCACTATAAAAGAGAATATATATAAAATATGTTCAGATGGTACATGACCCCAGTTAAACTGAATGTATGTTACCTGGGATCTTCTAACCTTTGCTAGATGGTCTGTAACAAGGTAGGATTTCTACCACATACAGTATTCACTGGTCCTGCCTGATTATTCAACCATTGTGGGCAAGGGTTATTGACCTTGTAGAATCGGTATTGGAGGTCAAGGTCCCAAGGGACCCAGTATTGTGATGCCAGCTAAACCACTTGAAAACCTAAGTTCCTATAACCAATCTCTTCTTTCACATATCCTTACAGTGCCCCGCTGTTTAATAACAGCCTTATATAAAAAAGCTTAATTAAGTAACAAAATTAACGAAGTAATGTTAATGGAAAAATTAACTGCCATCCTAAATCAAAATATTCCAAAATTCCATAGGACATGGGATTCCTGGATTAATTTCTCATAGCATAAGGTCCTGGTCAGATTGTAAAATTAAAGAGTGTCCCCTTCCCCCTTGACCACAGTGTTTCCAGATGACCCCTTTAAACCAGTGGGCTCAGATTTGATATTCTATTCATTTCATAACATATGGATATAATTAACATTTGTGATATCCTGAAAACCTGACCTGTTGGTGGTCCTTGAGGACTGGAGTTGGCCACCCCTGTACTAAAGCAACTGAAATGCTACTGTGCAAAGGTAGATTTTAACTGAATCTTGAAACTGGACAGTGGTTATGATGATGAGCAGCTGAACAAGTTGTGTGAAGCAGGTGGCTATTCTGTGAGATGTTTCAATCTGTGCGTTGCTCAATAATTTGCTGTCCACCATATTAATTTTCCTCCACTTCTCACTGTACCTTACACATCACTGGGAGCATCCTGTTACATGCAGCAGTTTCCCTAAAATGCATTGAATGTGCAATCACACATTGGCAGCCAGTTGAATGGGGACGTTTGTCAATCAAAGGGTTTACTTTACTCTTATCCCACCCACCAGAGAACCAATACAGATGTGGGGTGGGGGGCTCTGGCTCTACAAGCACTTGTTGAACACCTAGTGACATCACACAATGACATCACACAAAAGGAAGCAGCCAGAGGAAATAAAACTCCCAAATCTAACTTGAAAACATACTTTAACAATAATTATAGATGTCAGATTTGGGTAAAAACGGTATTAATTACCCAGATGAGAGCCATTAAACATGTCCTTGGAATTAGTTAACTTTGATCCTAGGAGGGATTGCCCCTTAGTATCAAACGCAAATATGTATAAATCACCCTCTTGCACTTATCAGCTGACCACCTCCCTTAAGACTTCAAAAAGATCAGTCCACACACAGTCTCTTACACATATCAGATAACGCCGCAAGACTTCAGTGAGATAATCCAATCTGAAAATTAGGATAACCATCATACACACTCCAGTAGTTGCTCTTATAGACTTCATTAGCATCACCTTCTTAAAAATCCAAATGTCCCCTATAAGCAAATCAATGGGTTGACAATCATACCCTTCCCTAATGTGTCTGGTTTATCTAAATTACGGAACCTTTTCTTTCTCCTACAAAGTCATCCCCTTTCCTCTCTAGAGCTGCCTTTCAGATTGCAAAGGGAAATCATGTTGAATTTAAGCTGCAGTCCCGAGGCCATAATTAATAGGCAATTTCACATTTATTCCACTATTCTCCGCATTTAAATAATGAGCCAGCACTGCTCCCATACAAGACTCTCCTCAGCTCTTAAGATATTCATTGATTTCTGGCCCATCTAATTCATCATTCTAACACTACAACTCTTCCATAAATGTTTCCAGTTTCTCTTGATAATGAATTTCCCATTTCCAATATCATCTAATTAACCATTGGTACTCCCTCCTCCCTCGTTCGCCATAACTAAAAACACCCTGATGTCTTTGGGGGTTATTTATCTAGAGGGTGTTTTAGCGTTCGCACCTACATATGCTGATGCAGGGGTCTTTGTTGAATAGCACAGGTGGTGTGCTTGTATAAAATGAATGAACTAACAAATGCATTCATAAGTTTAATTATTACCACAAACTGTGGTGAGAGCGCAAGACATCTTATTAATGAAACTGTGGCAAATCTGTGTCGGGAAAGAGATAGAGAAATGAAAGGAAAGACAAATTATATTTTTAAATAAAATATATATGTTTATGGGTTTATATAAGTGTGTGTGTGTGTGTGTGTGTGTGTGTGTGTGTGTGTGTGTGTGTGTGTGTGTGTGTGTGTATATATATATATATAGATAGATGATATATAAACACACAGCCCCTGTAAGCTCAGAGCCCCAACCTACTACACCATATATATTTGTGTCAAAAGCAGTGATATTGGGATTGTGACCTCATGTAATATAAAGACAAAGAGCCTCAGTGCTACATCCAATAGGATACATTAAATAGTTAAATACTTATCTGTTGTTCTTTTCATAAGTGAGGGTCATTTTCCGGGACTGTGTGTGTTTGTACATTTCTATTGTTAAAAACTTGGAGGTTTGTGACCCTTCTCCCTGGTTTTAAGCTCATTCATATTCTCATCTTTTAATAGCAGGTCTTGTGAAGCACTGGTGAATGTCCAGCCTATTGAGACAGTCCTCCCTCCATTAGAGAGGCTAGGAGAGCGTTTGCGAGTGCAGTAGTGTTAGGACTTGCAAAAGAGGGGATACCGTGGCATGGGGACAGGCTTATCATGCTTTGGCCAAAGCGTTTAACTAAATGACCTCACTTATGAGATGAAAAAGAGGTAAGTATTTAACTATATATTGGATGTAGCACTGAGGCTATATATATATATATATATATATATATGGAAAAAAAACAAAAAAGAAACAGGCGCACACCTAGTGCATTACCACAGTAAAATTGTATTGAATGAACATGAAATCTATAAAATGGCCACTCACAAAGATACAGCAAATAAAAGCATTTATGAGATAGGCTCTCATGTGCCTTGCAGCTCAATCACCAGCATCCGTCTGCAGTCAGTGGCATCGTCACGTAGATCACCTTCGTGAACCGGAACCGGAAGAGGGATCTTTCACCTTCAATGCTCCATACCATTGGTCCCTCCGGGAAACGGGCACCTCAGATGTAATATGGATAAGGTAGCAAGCCGGGAGAGCAGCACACAGGAGCAAAAAGTTCTCAATCAATCTGCATCAATGTTTGTGGGCAAATGGCGGCCGGATTCTAGCCACGCCCTACGCGTTTCGTCATCAAATGGCGACTTCTCCCCTGAAGAAGTCGCCATTTGATGACGAAACGCGTAGGGCGTGGCTAGAATCCGGCCGCCATTTGCCCACAAACATTGATGCAGATTGATTGAGAACTTTTTGCTCCTGTGTGCTGCTCTCCCGGCTTGCTACCTTATCCATATTACATCTGAGGTGCCCGTTTCCCGGAGGGACCAATGGTATGGAGCATTGAAGGTGAAAGATCCCTCTTCCGGTTCCGGTTCACGAAGGTGATCTACGTGACGATGCCACTGACTGCAGACGGATGCTGGTGATTGAGCTGCAAGGCACATGAGAGCCTATCTCATAAATGCTTTTATTTGCTGTATCTTTGTGAGTGGCCATTTTATAGATTTCATGTTCATTCAATACAATTTTACTGTGGTAATGCACTAGGTGTGCGCCTGTTTCTTTTTTGTTTTTTTTCCAGATATCACTAGGGACTGGTGATCCCTTTGGAACGGGCTGCAAGAAACCATTGACATTTCCACTGGAACAGGACTTTATTTATTGAAGGTTTTTTTATTTTATTTTTATCTTTTGACAATTTTTATATATTTTTTCATTAAATACAATTTTTAGATTTTTTACAATTTTTTCCTTTAGGGTTTTGTCAAGAGATTGTATTGCCATTTGTATTTTTAAAGTTTTTATCATAGTGTATTAGCCTTATCTAGCTGTCCCTTCAAGCATATCATATTAGCTATTGTTTCCTCCAATATTATCTACAAATAACTGGTAATTTAGCGGCGCTACTTCAATTTTTGTTTTGTTGTGATATATATATATATATATATATATATATATATATATAATGCATCTACAATAACAAGTCCCTGTATTTTTTTTTCATTGTTATTCTGTGCAAAACAGTTTGTCATTTGTCATTTTCACCCTTGGGCAAAAAACATGAAATAAATTAAAATATGCTTGGTCCTGCTTATTTATTTACTCCCCCTCCCGCCTCTCCCACTCCCCCCTAACTCACTATCCTCTAACTCAATCCCCCCAAACACCCAATTCCCTTCGTCCCCTCCTCACACTCAATAATCCCCACTCCCCCAATACACACACTAACCCTCTACCCCAATACACACAAACACAATAACCCCCCCCCCTCCCTCAATACACACCCACGGGGCAGATGTGGCAGTTGGGCCTGACTTCCGGGCGGGGCCAATTGATGTCATCGACCAGCGCTCATACATGTGGGTGGAGTTCGGGCACAACTTCCAGTGCCGGCCAAGCCTCCCACAGCCGCTGTTACAGTTTCCAAGCTCTCCCCCCGTCGGTGGGTCTGCGTGGAAGTGCCACTAGTATGTGCCGAAAGAGCCTCGAGTTGCCGACCCCTGACATGTCCTTGCTTTCCCCCCTGTCGGCGGCCTTACTTTCTGCTGCCGGACTAAACTTCCTAAGGCACTTTGCACTTGTGTGACTTCCAAAACAAATTGTGCCGGAATCCACTAGTTGCTCCCCACTTACACGTGCCCTCATTAACAGCTCAACAGACAGCTCTCTTGCTAGTGGCTGCTGGCCCGGTGTATTGGCCACCAGCCTGTTGGGGAAAGGAAGTCGATGGACGATTGGGTGTCATTAAGAACAGCTAAAGCTCCATGTCCCTGGGGCTTAGTCTACATTAGATTGCATTGCCTTCTTGTGCCTAAAAGCCTTATCATAAATCTACAATAAAGAGCCCACCGTACAACCGGTAAGCTTCCATATAGAGTCTAAATAGTGGAACAGCAAGGAACAATTGCAAGGGTCCTTTTTCCCTGTCACGCTTGAAATAATTGTAAAATCTTGCAGCCAGTTTCCAAATGATTTGGGCGTTTTCCGCCTTGAGGGGTCATCAAACCTTCCCACCAACTGCTTGGCACCCTTATTGAACTGAACACCATTGTCAGGAAGAAGTTTTCACATAGGCTCCCCTCCATATCTTTTCCTTTATGACCAAAGGCAAATACATGTGAGATAAGCATCTTTAAACTTGTGCTGGGTGTTCTTACTGCATTTCCCATTGGGGCACTTATTGGTGCTGGTGTATACACCAACATGAATGCCATATTTTCTGCCCCCCAGCCTGTCTCCCACGCTGCAGATTTATCAGTGGGATCTGCCATGGATGCAGTGCCTAACGCCCCTGCTTACAGACTAAAGAGCCTACTAAACTGAGCGAAGAACCCCCCACGCTGATTCAATTGCTACATACCTGGCGTCCCATAGAGAAAAGAGCCAGAACCTGATGGAGAAATAGGTAACAGGAATTCATCCAGCTCCTCATTGAACTCTAAACCCTGCCCAGGCCTGCTCCCTTCTTCCCTCTCCAGGGTGTGGGAAACTGGTATAACTGGACTAATCTCAGGCTGGCACTCTCTCCTCCATGCATTCCTCCTCCTAGCCTGGTTGCCCTGGGGTACCCTAACGGAGCAGGGGTTATGTTATCTGCAGACTCCCTGCTGGTCCCAGCAGACCGGCAGCAACACTTTTCTGGGGCAGTTCTATTAGCAACAGTCCCCTCTATACTAATGGGCCCCCTATTAGCTCTTCTGGACACTACCCTCATTCTGTTACACTGCCGGGGAGCCGCTATCCTGCTCTCAGACACCATCTGTGTCTCTCCTTGTAGATCTGGTCCCCCATACAGTGCCTCCCACACCCAGCAGGGTCTTTCCCCCATTGCGCGAAGCAGGATTTCAGTGAGGTGGGTCGGGGAAGGCCGCATTGGCAAGATGTGATATCCCAACATCTTCCTGCTCCGGCAGGCCGCGTGGGAAGAGGCCCTGTAGCACTGTCGCTATATTCCCTCCCTTCCTCATCACCAGCTCCTCCCACCACTTCTAGCTGCTGGCGGGAGGAGGAGAGGGAGGTAGACCATGCAGGGAGGCAGAGAGGCCATGAGACCCCTGCCTTAGTGCAGGGGCCAACTATATATTGCTACTTGTAGCTGGAACATTTGTGAGAAGCTTGTTACATTCATCTGATACAGTTTCGTAGCCATGGAGGACGATTCTGTCACATCAGACCTGGTGAGGTGTTATGATATTAAAGGTAGAAAATGATGAAGGCAGAATTTCATACCTCCCGTTATAAAACGTGCATTGCTTATAAAGGAGCAATGCTCCCTAACTAACCCCCATTTCTTTTATTACAGGATTGGAACTGCACTATTTTCAGCTCCGGGTACCGCTCAGTTCCCAAGATACTTACTGGTGACGTTTCTGGCATTATTTTCCGGTCTTTAAAGGGGATTTAAATGGCGATCTAATAGGAAGCCACAACTGATTCCTATCGCCATGATATTTGGTGGCCATTTTGTTTTCCCAGAGGAAGAGTTAAACACGGTAAGTATATCTGAAACCAGGGGTTCACCGGAGCTGGGGGGTAAAGTAGGCAGAACTGCTTCTTTAGCTCCTATCCCGACACGCTGAACACTGCAAGCTGACATACATAAGGAACATAGTTGCCATATACTGTACCTTGATACATTGATGCAAAGAGACGCAGGATGCAAAAAATGTCTACCGTCCGTCCAGCAAAAATGCACGGGCTGCCTTCTTTAATTGGTGCGTTACTATTTACAAAGCAAACTTGATAGCCTGCTTAATTTATTTTAATTTAATTTATATTTAATTTATTTTATATTTACTATTCTTGGCATATTATTTATTTCCCTTTTCGTCCTGATGCCCTACTTCCTTTCACTGATGTAATATTTTAACCGGATTTTTTTATTGCTTTTCACTGCAAATCTCTTTTTATCTCCATTGTGGTACCCTCATGATACACATGATTCAAATTTCCGGAGGGATTAAAAATGGCTGCTGTTTTCTCTTACACAAATATATACATTGCCCACCTTGTTTCAACGAGTACATTAGATCTTTTTATTTGATGGAATACACTATTTTAAAAGCTTATTGAATGTTGTCGCCTTGTGGGATTCTGAGAAAGGTCTGCTATTTTGAAATGAATATATACCAAGCTGTGTGTACCAGATGCTGCATTAATAGGGGTCTGCAATAATAAAGCACACCTGTTGTGTGCCTTCCGCAAGTTTCTATAGGCAGGGGAATAACCTGTATATAATACAGCTTCATGTTCTAGCGCACTGATCATTTTTAGAGGTGAAAAACATTAGACATGGGCTTCTCAACTCCAGTCCTCAAGATCCCCCCAAACAGGTCAGGTTTTCAGGATATCCCAGCTTCAGCACAGGTAGGACCGGACTAAGCACCTGGCCCGAGGCAGGCTAAACATTTGTCTCCTCGCCGTGATGACGCTTTGCCATGAGGTCCCATTGTCATGGAAATGCGTCGCCACGTGACTTCGGGACGCAGATAGAGGAAGCGGCAAAAAGGTCAGGGCAATATTCGTGACTTTTTAACGCGTGTGCGCTCCAACCCTGACTCCATCTTTAAATATCCAAGTCCTGCGCAGCCTCGTCAATGTCGAGGGACCTTTAAAGATGGTGGGCCGGAGCAGTGGGCAAGAAACTCGGAGCGGCAGCAGCAGCAGCAGCAGCAGCAGCAGCAGCAGCAGCAAGGTGACATTGACAAGGGCACTCGGCCACGCGAGCTCCCAATATATTGCTTGTCGGCAGTATTTATCATGTATGTATGTGAGTGTTTGTGTACATACTGTATATACACACAAATATACAGACACATTTGTGTGTACATACTGTATATACACACAAATATACAGACACATTTGTGTGTACATACTGTATATACACACAAATATACAGACACATTTGTGTAAATACACACACGTGACCTGTATGTATGTGTGCATGTCTATATATCACACCCAACAAAACCTCTAGGATTTTGACAAACTGCAAATTTATTAATTTCATTGTTTAAAGCCTCGTCCCTTTTAATCTGGACAATATTTATTGTTAAGACCTAATTAACAAAAGAGCTGATCTCTTTCAAGCCTTCTGCTCTGGACACATTTTCCTCCGTTGGTTTTTTTCAAATGAACAGCTAATTGACTTTTCCTGCTTGTGAGCCGAAGCTGTTCTGATTAATTTATCATTAATTTTTAATCAGCCTTTTATGGCAACTTTACTGAATTATTTTCCCACTACCACATCCATCACTGGAGCAGCAGAAGCAGCCTCACATTGCAGATCCCTATCGGAGGCCTTAAAGAGCTACTGAACATAAGCAGGGATCCAATGTCAACAGTATATAGGCATGTGTGGGTCCGTGTGTATCTATACAACAGTATATAGGCATGTGTGGGTCCGTGTGTATCTATACAACAGTATATAGGCATGTTTGGGTCTGTGTGTATCTATACAACAGTATATAGGCATGCAGTGCCGCCAACAGAAATCGTGGGGCCCAGGACAAACATTTTAAGCAGCCCCCCCCCTGTGTCGGTGGTATTGCGAGCTGACACCTCCCCCCCCCCCATTTCACACCTCACGAGCCCCCTCTCTTTCACTCCCTCTTCCCATGTATTCTCTCCCCTGCGTCTCACTCTTACTCCCTCTTTTCCTCACTCCCCCCAATCTCCTCTCCCTCCGACAAGTCAATTACCCCACGCTCACTCATTCCCTCCTCCTCACACAATTCCCCCCACAAGATATATACCAAAAAACTTCCCACTCCCAAATACATACAAAAAAAATCCCCACCCCCCAAATATATACAACCCCCCACCCCCCAAATGCATGCAAAAAAAACACCAACCCAATGCATATATATATATATATAAATTACATATAACCCCCATACATACATACACATACATATATGTATATGTATGTATATCCGCTAAGGTAATGAAGGTGCTTTAATGTAATTTTTAATCAGTGTGTGCGGGAGCAGGGGGTCTCCTTAGCTGAGCCACATTGATTTCAGCCTCGGTGACCCCTTGCTTCCTGAGATACAGGCCCCGTTATGGGGTGCCGATATCTCCTATGCATTTAAATGTCCCGCGTCCCCTGACTGTGGGAATCAAATGCATAGGAGATACCGGCACCCCATATCGAGGCCTGTATCTTGGGAAGCAGGGGGTCCCAGAACCTCAAATCAACGCGGTTTTGCTACAGAAACCCCCTGCTCATATACACTAGTAATAAAAAAATGTTTAAAAAATTTGCCCGAGATTGGCGATCATTATTAACCCCTTCACTCTCAGCGGGGACAGCAAAGCTGTACCTGTTATTAGATTGCTCTACAATGCAGTGCCTGTCCCTCTGGCAGTTATAATGTGTGCCTACAAAACCATCTGTCCTGTCTGTATTTATCCCGCACCCTGATCAGGAGTATGAGGCCTTTTATCCCCCAATCTATACGTGAAGATTCTGCATTGTATACTGATGTTGCGAATCTCTGTACTATTGTAACATCACAGTGCTGCTCCTTTCCAGGAAGACTCTCCCTGTTAAACACAATGCAAACATACTCAGGCAATATCTTGTCTGTCCTTATTCATGTTTGTTTCTTCTTTTTACGATTTTAGGACCAAAAGCCTTGATCCAAAAAACTCAAATAGAAAACCCCACATCTATGCAGGGATCACATTGAAATCAAGTTGAAACGATTTCCTAAATGTTACAATAATGGATGTAATAAATGGCCCCAACGCTCAATGTATTTTCCCTGGTAAAATATTTAATAAATAAAATAAAACTGGTGGAGCATGAGACTGTGTGACATATGGGAAGGCAATTTCTAAAAGATAAGTATTTCCTAACAGAAACAGCAAATAAAAATATTACTTCTGAGCACATTCACATGTCTCTGACAGGTCTGCAACCCTGTCTCTCCCCATTATCTTCCAGCACACGATGTTTCCACTGCAGCCAGGGATTCTGGGAAAAGACATGCAAATGCACACACATAAACAAGAACAGTGTACAGGCATACCCCGGTTTAAGGACACTCACTTTAAGTACAATCGCGAGTAAGGACATATCGCCCAATAGGCAGACGGCAGCTCGCGCATGCGCCTGTCAGCACGTCCTGAACAGCAATACTGGCTCCCCACCTGTACCGAAGCTGTGCACAAGCGGGGAGACTATAGATCCTGTTACAAATGCGTTATTTACATCAGTTATGCACGTATATAACGATTGCAGTACAGTACATGCATCGATAAGTGGGAAAAGGTAGTGCTTCACTTTAAGTACATTTTCGCTTTAAATACATGCTCCGGTCCCATTGCGTACGTTAATACGGGGTATGCCTTCTGTGTGTGTATAAAGTGCCTATATTCTCAAAACATATATGTTGTAATTTGTACATAGTTTAGGAATAAATCAGAATGAAATTGGGTCAGAGGTTTTACGGTAGGTAAGGGTAACAGGAAGATTAAATTGTCAATTTCTGCCCATCCTATGAAGTGCTTTGCATATATCTGGTGCTATATAACAATAATATTACATAATATAAAAACAACAGCCCCAACATACACACAATCCCACCACCCTCCGCCCCCCAAACAGCTTGGTGTTTCTGCATCAACAGTACAGCTCCGCTCTGAACTCTTCACCTGGTACATGTGACCGTCTGTGAACTGGAGCCGTTGTAAGTGTTCTGTGACCAAAAGCCGCAGAGGTCATAAATAGCTGAGCGATTCCTGATTGATGTGGGAATGCAGAAGTCGTCATCCTTATAAAGCTGCAGTCCCACCTAGGACCGAACTGAACTAATGAACAACCGTGACAGAGTGCTCTAGCATTAGCTAGCCCATTCTGTTCAGTGCAGGAGGGTCTGGGGCAATAGTGCTATCACCCCCCCCCCCCACCCCCTGGCACATCGCGATTATGGGATCACCACTCAGTGTCCTCTTGCGTAAGGCTACGCTTATAGTGCCGGCTACAGCGACGTCAGGCTGCGTTCACTGAAAAAATCAAATTCAGATGACTTTCAATCAAGCCGTCGCTCCGTTGCGCGAGCTTACTATAAGCGCACACAACAGCGGCAATGAATTCGTTTTGATGCGACATCGTGTTGCTGTCGCCGGCACTATAAGGGCAGCCTTAAGATCGCATTAGGAGCAGTGAATGCGATCACTGTATGTCGGGTGTCTGCCTTGTCGTGGCTCGCAAGCTTACAACGCTTTGGCCAAAGGGTTAAACTAAATGACCCCTTTTCAAGAGAAGTATTTTCTGTGTATTTCTGTCATGTTGGATGTAGCATTGGGCTTCTCTGTCATCTGTTGTGTACATATGCCACGCTCAATAGCACTCCATTTTGACACATATATATATATATATATATATATATATATATATATAGAGAGAGAGAGAGAAAGAGAGAGAGAGAGAGAGAGAGAGAGAGAGAGAGAGAGAGAGAGAGAGAGAGAGAGAAAAAAGAGAATTACCGGCGCCTAAGAAGTCCATTAAATAAATGTAAATCAAATGAAAATCCAAACCATTCAGTAGAAAACCCCAAAAGTGTCCTTAAGTGACCAGGCAGTGAAGGGGTGAACAGACGGCTCTCACCATACAGCAGTGCAATATGTGGAAAAAAAGACAACACAACAAATTAGGGTGCAGTATGCCAATCAATGTTGACAAAAGGCATTCAGGACTAACAACACACAACAAACATGACACACAGACAAAACAACACTAGCAAGGCTATAAACTTCACACAAAGCTATTTAATAACAACATAAAATGCTGGGTATCCGGAGGGTACAGGGAATAACATCAAGGTCCAGAGGGGTAAAAGTGAAACCCTACTTACAGGACAATGGAAGTAAACAGGCAATAAAGATGGAAATCGCACTGATGCTCCTTGGTGATGGTGACCGGAGCTCCTTTCCAAACGTTCCCTCGTGTTGGGGGTGGCTGGTGTATCGCACGAAATGCGGAACTTCCGGGCGGATGTGACATCACACACCGCGGGGTTTCCCAGACCGATGCTCCTCTCTCTTTGCATGAAACGCGTTGGAAAGATATTCTCTTGTTGTAGAGCTGCTTTTGGTTATGGAGGACACTGTGCAGCAATTTATCAGGTCGTAAGGGGGGAGGAAAGAGAGAGGAGCATCGGTCTGGGAAACCCCGCGGTGTGTGATGTCACATCCGCCCGGAAGTTCCGCATTTCGTGCGATACACCAGCCACCCCCAACACGAGGGAACGTTTGGAAAGGAGCTCCGGTCACCATCACCAAGGAGCATCAGTGCGATTTCCATCTTTATTGCCTGTTTACTTCCATTGTCCTGTAAGTAGGGTTTCACTTTTACCCCTCTGGACCTTGATGTTATTCCCTGTACCCTCCGGATACCCAGCATTTTATGTTGTTATTAAATAGCTTTGTGTGAAGTTTATAGCCTTGCTAGTGTTGTTTTGTCTGTGTGTCATGTTTGTTGTGTGTTGTTAGTCCTGAATGCCTTTTGTCAACATTGATTGGCATACTGCACCATAATTTGTTGTGTTGTCTTTTTTTCCACATATTGCACTGCTGTATGGTGAGAGCCGTCTGTTCACCCCTTCACTGCCTGGTCACTTAAGGACACATTTGGGATTTTCTACTGAATGGTTTGGATTTTCATTTGATTGACATTTATTTAATGGACTTCTTAGGCGCCGGTAATTCTCTTTTTTCTCCATGCTTTGTTGTCTGACTGTACTGTCAGTATTTGCCAGGCTGCCTTGTTTTTCACTGGTATTTATTTAAGTACACATTTATATATATTTTTTAGCGCTGTTTTACACCGTCTTTTTTTGCTACATATATATATATATTTTGCGGGGGCTCAAGGGTTCCCAAAAAGAGCTTGCTGGGGTTTTGTGTTTTGTTGATCACTGTATGTCATAAGGGCCCATGGCGTGCCGATCCTCAGAACGTGAAGGGCATGTTATAAGAGATTAGGATTTGCATTCACACTCTATAACTATAGCCTTGAAATATTGCTCTACCATATTGTATAATAGGGTGTTTGATTTTACTTCTCAAACTTTTTTCCCAGTCACGTTTTTTTTTGTTTTGTTTTTTTAACGATCTTATTCCGACCTGAACACAAAATGGACAAGAAGCAAAAAGTGACACTGCGCTCATTTGCATATCATTTCCCAGAATCCATGGCTGCAGTGGAAGCATTGTATGTTAAGTGATAATGATTAAAGGCAGGGTTACAGACCTTTCTGAGACGTGTAACTGTGCTCAAAAGTGGCATTTTTATTTGCTGCACCTTATTCCTAAAATATATCAAATCAACTCTAAATTAAAATGGCAGGCTCAGCTTGTGATATTATACCTCAAGGAGCCGTATCTGTGAGGCTAACGATAAGAAAATATATGGGTCAGTAGCTATAAATAGCAAAGGGTGTGACATTTACCAATAATTCACCAGATATTGTTCTGTGTACAAAAAGTTTTATATAAGGGACATTAGTTTAGATAAGGCACAAGAAAATGAGTATCCGCTTACCATAATTCCTGGTTTTACGACAGGGTTAAGTCCTGTTTCATTTTAAAGGTCAACTTATTTGTATTAAACATCTCTCTTTTAATTTTATTTTATAGCAAGCATGTTGTGAAAACCTTTGTAAAATGAGGTTCAACAGAGATTTACTCCAAGGTTCAACGGGTCTAAAACACCATGGAATATGCCAGAGAACCACTACTTTTAAGGTGCTCAGACCACAGCTTAATGCCACCTTTGGGTTCGGATAAGGGTAATGCATTATTGGGCAACAGATGGCCCTCTGGGGCTCCCAACCGGTGGCCACCCTGCGGCCCACTCTCCCCTAAACAGAGGGTAGAGATGTTGCTGGTGCAAATTATAGCTTCTTCCCTAATGACCGTGCTAATCACTAATTCCCATTAAGGAGGGGACGTGGAGAAGCACCTACACAAGGCTGCAACGTGCCTGCCTATGCACATATGTATGTGGTCAATGTGCGGCCCTTGAGGTATATCATGTTGCTTACCACTGGGGTAATGACTCCAACCCTTCCGTTCCGTCATCAGTGATGGAAGCGGTCAAGTGATCAGAGTGCCCAAGGGACCTTGGCACTCTGGCCTTCAAAGGGTTAAAACGAGTCTCCCCTGGTCAGGGAGCTGGAAGACTGCACCAGACATTAAACTGTAAATACAGCTGTTCAATTTTTGTAGCCACCGCTACTATTGGTAGAAGCACCATTGAGTAAATACTTGTACTGTCTGGGCTCCGAAGGGAGGGGAGGAATGCAGCAACAATTTCAAAGCTGCAGTAGTGCACTATAATCCGTAGTTGGAGGCTTTAAAAACAAGTAGTGGTACTGTGCCCAATTAAATAAAAATCTACAATTATTACACTTTGGGGGCACAGTTAGTTTGACTGTATTTTTGTTAAAGCCTTAAGCAATATTTAAGGCTTTCTAAAATATCCCTTTTTTTAAATTAAAATAATGTGATATTTGTGGAAATACAAATATTTGGGTGTGGAAATACAACAGTAGTGGTACTCTGGGTGTGTAAATAAGGAAGTTGGGGTACCCTGATGTGCAAATAAACAAATAGTGGCACTCCGTACCACCTACCACCATCGCACTTTGACCACTAGTTAAACATGGGGTTTTCAAGAACCTCACAGGGGCCGTCGTATTTAAGAGTATCTGCAAACATTGTATGTACATTAATATTTCTGGAAAGCTACTGTAGGTTTTTACAATGCAGTTTGTGACCCGGTTCCAAGATGTTTTTAAAAAAGATGGGGAAAAAAGCAGTGTACATTTTTTAGACTGACTGCGATACCTTAAACCATGCAAATCTGCAACAGTATGGCTACAGGGGATGGCAGTTGCCCACTTAATTCAAAGGGGCCCCAAAGGATACCCCATTTGGGTATCTGCAGTTTGGTTATTGTAGTCAAGCTGCCCAGCTCATGAAGCATCCCTAAATGAAACCCTTCACTGACAGAAAGAGTCACATACCCCCACTGCAAGGTAAAGGCAGTGCAGACATCTCTGACAGGGAAGAGATTAATACATGCTCTAAATAACCATCCTACCATTTTTGGACCTCTTGTAAATTCAAACCTTTTGCTGCATCTGACCTTTATAGGATATGAAATGCTTGGGATAGTTTTCCTTTTAAGAGACAAGGACGAGAAAGTAGCACTGTGCTGATGAAACCAGGCCCTTGTCTCAAATTTGCCACCCCAAATAGGAAACCCAAGAATGTGTAACAGACGGAATGACACTGCATGCCATGCACCAAACAGAATGTTAGCGTATCAATTTTAAAAGCCCATTTAATATTCATTTAAATTATTTGCATCCGCCTCTGTGGTGCCCCAATTTGCATTTAAATTTGACTGTCTAATATAATTCCTTTCTTCATTATTATTATTTGCTCTGGCCCTGGGTAAAAGCTCAACTTTCTGACGTGTCAACAAAAATAGCAAACATAATACAAGCTTGTCGCTGATTTCAGACACCGAGGGAGAAGATTGGAGCTGTTCTACACCACTGCTTCTTTATTCCTTCCACTTTTACACATATATAAACAGGAGCAGCCAACAGTGCACAGGAGAAACTAGAAGAATGATTACAGGAAATGTTCCAAGTCTTAGTGTTTGCTAATTGATGGCTGGCAGCTCACAGGGCAAATACACTTCTGGATGAAAGCAAGATCTTTTTTTTACTGGGTAGAATGTTTAATCCCTTTGCTGCCAGATAGGACTATGTGATTGTCATGATAATATCATGAGATATTATGTATTTTAATCAATCTGGCGCATCAGGGGTTAATGTGATAGGAGTTTGATTTTAGAAATAAAAATAAATGTTTTATGGCCTGTTAACCCCTTGGCCAGGTCTAGTTTAGGACTGATAGAATCTAGAGATAAGAGCATATGTTTTGCTAGAGATGGGAGTAAATTATGGTTCTCCCGACACCATGAAGATATGAAATATGGAATCATGGACTTGACAGCGATACTGAAGTATAAAATGTCAATATTTGCATTCGTGACAGGGAGACAAACGCGAGAAGGCCATATGTAGGAGGTCTATCATGTAATAAGGGACATATATCCATTTCTCACTCAAATTTAGGATTACGACGGTCATAGTTATTCTCGTTGCGCCTGTAATAACCATCTGAATCTCTGGATTTGACTCACGTCTGTCTAGGTACCACAAAAGGGAAGTTATGAGTGTGTTTATATACTGAGGGAAAGTTTAAACGTCGGTTTTTGTAGAAGTTTTTTTTTATTATCATTTTAGTCATAAAACTGTCAATCTCACAGCTGATTTATGACACGGGTGGCCTTATGTTGTTTCAATGGTGGAAAATCGTACTTAAGTCTGATCAAAGTATTAAGAAAATCAGATTTCAACAGAGGTGTGTTTTTGGAACAAACACGTGATTTCTCATTTCTTCACGAGTGACATCTCTGGGAGGAAATCCTGACATATGGTAACGTAACGTATAAAGATTTCTATTTTATGTTTGATCCTGTTATTTTAAGAAACTGCATATACTGTATTTAAAAAGTGAAGAATGCGCGATGCACCACCGAAACGAAAAATAAATTAACTGGAGAGAGGGTAACTACAAAATTAGCTTTTAATAAAATATGAATATAAACCCCAAAATAGATTTAGTGGGAAAAAGGATGTAATTTACCCTCCTCACTTATTAGAGCATAAAGTCTGTTGAGAGGCTTGAGCTGCCCAGTATTTAAACTTAATAGTAATCATTGAATGCATTTGCAATATCAGTGGGGTTTGTACTGGGACATGTCCTGTTTTCACTAATTCCTGAAAAAATAGATTGATTAAAATACATAATATCTCATGATGTTAGGGGGTAAGGAGTAGCAGAGTGCAAAACCCTCCCCCCCAAAACATTTTCTAGCCACTAGTGTCAGACTCAGGCACATGCTCTGTTGACCGTTACAGTGTCCTAATGGCATACCTGTTATCTTGCTCATTTTCTAGGGGGTGTTTGGGCTGACTGACCTGAGGAAATGGCCAGCCCAATCAAAATGGACACGGAGCCCTCTCTACTTCCTGCATCCGCAGTCTGTACCCACCCTGGAGCGATCACATGACCAGGAAGTGCCGGAGGTCTGGTGGCACTCTAAAGGTTAATGATGTTCACCTGATGCTAGGAGTTTCCAAAATCTTAGGCCTAATCACTGCACCTTTGGCATCGCTGCTCTGTTATTCCCCAATTTACTCTCCGAGCCCTTTGGGGTTAAGCGTCCTGGAAATGGTAGAGCTATGTGTGACCCCTTCGCTGCCAAAGTCCAGCGCGGATTACATTTTAATTTGCTGTTTCGAAGGAAAAGTTCCTTTAATTCACATTTTTTTTTACAGATTAGGCAGTGGGTGTCACTTGGAGTCAAACGCCAGTATTTTCAGCTCGAGGGACTCCCTGTTTCTTGAGATACTTACCAATGTACTTACTGGGTTTAAATCTTCCTCAAGGAAACCAAAATGGCTGCGAAATCTATGCCCAATAGGAAGCTGCAACATCATCGGTCGTAGCTTCCTAATGAATGGTCATTCAAATACCCTTTAAAACCAGAAAGTAATACCTGCAACTTCACCAGTAAGTACCTTGGGATCCAGGTGGTCCCTAGAGCTGAGTGCGATTGAGCTACGGAGGACCCCCCTTCACCCTGCCCGGCTCTAATCCTGTAAAATAATGGAGGTTAGGGTGGATTGCTCCAATGTGTGTCCCATTAAAGAAATGGATAACGTCTACCCCCTCCACCCGACTGTCTGAAGGTCCTACAATGAATTGCTTTCCTGACCACTTCGCCAGCGAACAGGTTAATCTGATGTCTCATTCCAAGACACAGATGTTACTATGTAAGGTATATCCCCAATGACTGGCACACCTTAACATGCAGCACCAGTGGCATATTTATGGATGAGTTTCATACATCTCTCTTTCCAAAGTGATTTAGAAGACTGATGCACCTACATTGTCTCTGTAATGGCTCAGAAGGACGATTACGATGCGGAGGGAAGCGGTTATACGATCATAAAACTACCCCCTATGGAAATTAAGAATATGAAAGCGCATTACATACCATAATCTTATCGAGCTGTGTTCAGAGGACGGATGTCTCCGCATTAGATTTGTCTTCGGTGGCTTTACAGCATTAGAGCTGCATAATCTTTTTAACACAAGTTAAATGGGGTGATTTGTAATCACAATCAATGTATGCTGTACTAATACAGAGGGGCATGATTTACCCATGCCGCGAGTTCAGGGGTGGGATTTTGCTCCATGACACCGACAGTCACAGCAATCAATAACAAAACACCCATAAATAATACACAAACAATGTCTTGGAAGAAATTAGTTACAGCTTTATTTCTAAATACATAATCTAAATGGGAGATTTCACTGTTACACAGTGTTGTGGTGCTCACCTGCAGGTAAACAGAAGGCCCTGAGCTTCCGCCGATGTTAGTTGGGGAATCAAAAGGCTAGGCTTTTGGTGATCCGCAGCTCTCTTCTCCTATGGTACAGCGCCTCCATTCCCACAGGGCCTATCGCAGATAGGTGCAGTCACCTGTGGAAAACATCTCCCCAGCCTGAGGCAGGAGTATAAAAACAGATAACTTGACTCTTTATTCTTGTACAGCAGTACACAGCATACATCACAGCACACTCTTCTCTCTTTGGTCCCTGGACTCGACCCCCAGGTCTTGAGGCCCCTAAGGTCTATCCAATCTACCACACTCCCTGGTGGAGCATGGGGTAGCTGCTTCCACTCCCCTACGGGAGGAAAGGCCTGGAACCATTTCCCTGGTCCTGGATAGACTACACACACCCCACTCCCAGGAGGGGAGAGGGTAGAACAACAACAGTCCCACTCTCTTAGGAGTGAGAAATGGACAAACAGACTAAATTTGGCTGCAGCTCCTTTTTGTTACCAGGGGAGGGGCCCCGGGTCTCAGCCCCATGTGGGTGGTACCTAGGCCTTAGGCCACCCCCCATCACCCAAGAGAGCTGCTTACTGCTTACTGCAGCAGGGCGTAGATTTAACCCTAACACTGCCTGCGCTGGTACAGAGAATTAGTAGCCCATGGGGTTACATAAATAAAACTAGAGGTACCCATCTAAGTTTGTACGTTCCACAATAACATAACAAAGCCTGGGGTCTTACCGGCAACTTATTCCTCTTTATGCCAACAGCCACCCTGGCCACTTCGTCCAAAAATACAACACTGGAAGCAGGGCCGGCTTGTAATTTTGAGGGACTTTCACGGCGCCTCTTACTTAACTGGTCTTTCTCCTCAGATGTCGTGGCGTCATCATGTCGCGACACCATGCGGCGTCACATCATGACAACGCAGCACAATGCACGTCATGGCAACGCGCCACTATTTGATGTCGCAGTGCCATGACGGGTCGCCATAGGAGAGGAGATGCCAGGAGATGCCGTCGGACCAGGCAAAAGATACTTCAGAGGCCCTGCGCTCTCCCCCGACAATCAGTTTAACTTTTGTGGGGAAGAGCGCAGGGCCTCTGTAAGTGTGGGGCTCGGTGCGATGGCACAGATGGACCCGCCATCCAGCCGGCCCTGACTGGAAGGACACCGCCATATCGGCCATCCCAAGCCCAGTATGACACTGCCCTCCCCATAACCACCAATTGGGAGTTACCTTAGAACTCACCATAAGAAGCCAAATTTTCCAGGGTCCCCAACTCATTTAAACTTTACCACCACAATGCAACAATAAACTTAAGTTTTAAACAGGGAGGGAGGGTAGGACTTCAAACTGGTCAGGATGACGAAGAGCTAGGTACAACCTTTGGCCCCTGCCTATATACCCTTCCTTCACTCCTCCCCCCATTCCCCCCAATCAATCTCAATTAATCCTGACATCTTAATTAGGGTGTTGTGTGACCATTTGGAGGCTGGGGGTGCTCATTTATAGTATCCCAGGTGGAGGTGAGTGGGACCACTGGAAGGCTAG
Organism: Ascaphus truei; assembly: GCF_040206685.1. NCBI lineage: Eukaryota > Metazoa > Chordata > Amphibia > Anura > Ascaphidae > Ascaphus > Ascaphus truei. The sequence continues at coordinate 70,238,127 of NC_134488.1, read as the reverse complement.
CTCCCTATTCCAGTTTCATTCAACCTATCTTTCCACAAATACCCCCTATTCTATATGATCCACTCACTCTGCCACCCCAGCCTCATAGCAATAGTTTAAAACTGGGCAGAAACTGAAATACTAGAGACCTAATTACTACTTAGGCCGCGCTTATAGTCCCGTCAAAACAAATGTATTGAATCTGTCGCGTGCGCTTACAGTAGGAGCGATATGACAGTGCGACGGCTTGGTCGCGATCGCTGGAAGTCACTTCAATTTGATTTTTTCAGTGACCGCAGTGTGACGTCAGCGTCGCCGTCGCCAGGAATATAAGCACGACCTAATGTATTCATTTCAAAAGGTGTCTAAATCTCACTTTAAATTCATGACATGTCTTCCCGTGAATGCCCCATATTCAGGGTAGTTCCGAGCTCCCCCACAGACGTCAAAAATACTCAGTCTGTGCTATACTGTAACAACGTCGATGCAACGGAATTCTGCCTGTTAGAACCAACCTTCTATGTGTCTGTCCCAGGACATAATGTAACCGATGGAAATCATCAGTCTGCACATGCTGATAACCTGGAGGAAGGGAGGTGAGACGCAGATAAATCTGAAGTCAGAAGGAAAAAAAAAAAGGTGAAAGATAATTCATTTTTATGGCCCAGATGGAGAAATAACTCATGTTCAGTTTTTTTTTTAAACGAATAGCGATCAGGATATAAAAGCATTTCTCAGACCTTTTACATTTAAAGCAGAAGGAACCTGGATTTTTTTTTTTAATTGGTACCAAGGTCAGAAATGTATGGTAGAGGTTAACCTATGGGTTCTCTTCTCCAGTCCTCAAGCCCCTCCCCCTCCCCAACAGGTCAGGTTTTCAGGATATTCCTGCTTCAGCACAGGTGTCTCAATCAGTCCCTGCTTCAGCACAGGTGTCTCAATCAGTGGCTCAGTCTTCTGAGGCACTGATTGAGCTACCTGTGCTGAAGCAGGGATATCCTAAAAACCTGACTTGTCGGGGGTGCCTTGAGGAATGGACTTGAGAACCTCTGCCTTAACCCTTTTACTGCCAGGGTGCCTGCAATGCATTGGGTTTCTCCCAGTGCTTACATTAATTTAGGATGTGTTTGATGTATCCCGGTATTACATCTTGTATTCTCTGTAAAAATGCTGCGCACATTGTGGCTGCTAAATAAATAAAAAATAATGCGGGATAACTCCGTACCACACAGTATCCGTGCATTCTGGTCACGTCTTAATAGTCTTTTATTTCTATAGAAAATGTCATTTTGCATGGCTAGGATTATACTAGAATCTTATAATGCAGCAGATACAGTAGGAATATTTATTTGAGAGGGATTTCGATTTAAAAAAAAAAAAAAAAAAAAAAAGCAACGCACTACCTGAGCTTGAAATTCAATCAATAAAGTGGAGAGAACGCAGTGTACATTGTGCAACTATTAATGGCAGCTCACAAATAGAGGATGGTACTGTGTGAGCCCGGAAGAAGGGTCCGTTGTTGTCCTGAGAGCTTGCACTCCTTTTAACTACTAGTTAGCCAGTCACGTCTACCTTACTTTTGTTTGTCAGCGGTCGGTCTTTAGAGATGTCAACCTCTAAGTACCGAAATCATTGAGATTTGGAGGTTTTAGATCAAAATATGTACAGTAACTGTTAGTAGGAAAGTACTTCATTGTATCAGTGAGACTGCAGTGACGTTTAGAAGATTGCTGATGCTAAAATCAGTGAGACTTTCAGAAAATGACTATAAATGCCTCTATTATAACTACAACAGCCTTTTAAAAATAAACATTTTTTTTTTTACCTTCTGGCCGCTTGTATGAAGTTATGAGTTTTAGGTCAAATATCCATGACATTTGTCGGTTAATATCTGGCACTGTGGGGGTTCCCTCTGTAGCACTGTAGGACCACTTGCTTGTTGTTTTTAAGCTCTCCCTTCTTTGCAGCGAGACTGAAATACATCTCGCATGGGTCCTGATAAATTAAGACACATATCTTGCAAATAAATTATGGATGGGACAGATGAGATGCCTGGGCTGAGCAGATGGCTTCCCAGCAAGATTCCATTATGAGCACAAAAGACTTGCTTCCAATGCTGCTGCTGGCTCCTTATAATGGAACTGAGTGTGCAGAGAACGCTCTCTTCTCACAAAGGAATGCAGCAGAAGTGGGGCAGGCTGCAGAGAGCTCACGGAAAATGACTTGGCTATAGCAGCACACAACTGAGCTGCAAGAAGCTGAAAGGACTCAGCCATGTAACACCTCTCCCCTTTTTGACGACAATTTAATATTTAGATTTTTTTTTTAGGGTAAATATATGTATTAAAATACCTTCAATCTTTTCGCAGCCCTTATAGTGTATCCGATACAGCATTGGCACTGGCACGCTAGGGCCCCTTGTGCCGTACTCGGTCTGTTCGCAATTGGAACGGAAAAGACATTGGTGCTGGCCGCGGCCGTGTGATTTCTACCGTATGCGATTCCGGAAGTCCGCTGGCACTCGGGTGCTGCCGGACTTCTGACATCGTAAAGGGTCAATATATATATATATATATATATATATATATATATATATAATGAATAGATGATACCGTTCTGTGGCTAACGAAATGCTTTTATTTGTGCGAGCTTTCGAGATACACTGATCTCTTCTTCCGGTGGTGTTACAATGGATAAAGCAAGAAAGGGTTTTACTTAAAAACAGTGCATCCTGGAATGTGATCTGTGATTGAAGCTTATCCCTCCCCCTGTGCTATATGCGATTATGACTTAAGGTGTTAAATGGTCCCTGAATGTAAGTGATGTAAGAGTGTGTGTGTGTGTGTGTGTATGTATGTGTATGTGTGTGTGTATGTATGTATATATAAATTTATAAAGCGCCCACAGTGTATACAGCGCTTTACAAAATGTGTGTGTTGGAGTGTATATCAATGGTGTGGGTAGGGGTGGAAATGTAAGAGGGTGTTATATTACTATTAGTCTGTAGATACTATGTGGTCCCTATTGGTATATATGGATGGAATTACATTGTGTTTTTCTATGTGTAAGAGACAGCTGTGTGCGCATTCATATAGTGCAGTATGTATAGACATGACCTTTAGCACTCATAAATATATATTTATTATCTACAGAAACTTTTTAAAAAACAGAAGAACAAAAATCTCTGGTTGAAAATACAACATGTGTATAAATGGTGACTGAGTGTATTTGGATTTTTGCATTCAAATTCACATCCGTCTTCAAAAATAATTGCAAGCTCTTTTGCCAAGAGATTTAATGTGTCTCTATTGCACTTTGGATGGCAGTCAGTGCCTTGTGAAAGCAATACCAATCATGCCACCTTCATGTAGCCTTTGAAGGGACCACAACTTTCTATTTTCTTGGAAAAGAAGATTTTAGTGAGTAATATAGAAGCAATAATAATGTGTCAAATCGAGTAAGAGGTAAAGAATCTCATTAAACGGTAACTGATCTAAAGGGAGAATACACTTCAGAAGTGGTTCTGTTTGCTGGCTTGATAGGCTGTAATTGAGTCAGTTCTATGTTACAAAGCGGCAGCATAAGCCGTCCCCTGGTGAACCTGATTATGGAGGTCTGAGCTTTGCACAGAGCACATAACTGCTGCCCGTCACTCCATACAAAACATCACGTTTCCAGGACCATCTGCAGTAAAAGTCACTAAAATCAGTTACATTCAGTGGTCCTACTGTTATGGTACAAGGTGTTTAATTAATTTGTGAAGTATTATGTTTTATACGATATTATGATAAAGCAGACAGATCACCCTGAGTCCCACTCCCAAGGCGGTCATCATTATCAAACACAAGGCATACTTTTGGGGGTATGGTTCCTATATGTAGCTGGCTACCAGAGTGAAGAGAGCATTGTTGTGAACCTATAAGTTATTCTCATGAGTTTATATGTTCCAAATACTTTAGTGTAATACACTGAGACACATACAGACACAGTGATGCACACACAATACACATATATTAGCACACTGATACCCACTCAAAGGCATTCATTCACAGTATACATACAATGATATAGAATTATAAACACACATGCACACTTACACGTTTACAATGATGCCCACAGACCCACACATATACCGTTATATACACAGGGCCACCAACGGGGGGAGAGATGAAACAACTGCCCTGGAGACTTTGTGGGCTGGCCTGATATAATGGGTCTATAACAGAAGTTCTGTAATCGGCCGCCTGGCTGGACCTCTCTACCTCCCAGGTGGGACAGCCAGTCTCTTTCGCTGCTGGATGCTGCATGTATTGAGTCCTCCCCTGCTAAAACATCATTCAGCACACCCTGGGTTTATACATTATTACATTATGGTGAAGTGCCGATGTTACACAATTTTGTATGTACTGCACCTCCACCCAAAAAATTGTCCCTGTGCTCCTCGATATAAATATAAGGATGAAGGGACTCTCCTGATCTGGTTTTATAGCATATTCCTTTTTGCAGAACTGTAGTGTAACTCTCCCCGCCTGGCTTCCTAAGGGGATTACATCGGTGTGATATATATGGCTACTCTGCATGGTTAACCTTGACTCAGGATGCTGGAATTCAGGCGGCTGGGCGATAAGGTAGCAATGTTGTAGAATAATGGGCGCCACCAACTTTTGTTGTACAACTGTTATTTCTTCGTGTCCCCAAATACAGGGGACCGCTCATAGATATCTTGATACGTTGTACATACAAAATACTTTTCTTCTATCAGTGCCCATTCTTAATCCTCAATTGGAGGTACTCTGACTTAGTTGCTGTAAGCAATTGGGGAGCACGTCCCCCGTGGCGTGCTTCCTCCTTACCTGATGCTTTGCATACTCCAGCACAGCTTACAGAGCGCGTGCGCCCATGGAGGGCTTTCAATGCTTCCACGGAGATTGGCTCCGCCACCCGCGTGCACTGCTCCCCAGCTGCGTGTCAATACTCCTGATCTCTCCCACCTGTCTCCTGCACCTCACAGCCTATCCCTGTCTCTGCAGTAGCCACTCCTCTGCTCCACCCCCCTGTCTCATTGGCTGCCTATTCTCTTATATGCTCAGCTCTCTCACTCCTTCTTTGGCTGAGCATAGTTCACCATAGCCTTGCTATTCCCACGTCCCTGTTCCTGCTGTATTGCCTTGCCTTTTTCCTGTCTCTGTGTTTGATCTCCTGTGTACCGACCCGGTTAGACTTTGGACCCTTCTCTGGATATCGACCTCGGCTTGCCTCTGACCTTCCGTATCTCTCCATCCCTGACCACGGCATACAAGCAACGACTATCCTACTGGCTCCAACCCCTTGACCAGGGCACCCGGCTACCGACTACTCTCCCGGCTCCAACCTCTGACCTCGGCAAGTATCAAGACCATTCTACTCTCTCCAACCCTGACCCGGCAAACCTTGACTATCCACTCTCCAGACGTAGCTCCGCTGCTGTGGGTGGCGTGTTCTATACTCTCCCACCTCAGAACCGGGGTCCCGCCTTGTTCGTGGTGAGCGCAAGTGTTACAGTTGCTTAAGTAGTTGTTGGACCAGGCCCCCCTTGCCTCTCCGGAACTCTTTAAGTAGCGATCCGACTATTCGGGGACCCAACAGAAAATCATGATGGGTCTCCTTTTGCTCGACCCAGTAGCTTGCTGTCTGCTTTTAGGAACTTACAGAACACCCACAAGCTCATATTGAACCCCCAAAATAACCACAACATATATATATAAGCGTATAAGTGTCACAGAGGAGTGCTACTGAGCATGGCAATATATATTTAAAACCAGAGATGAACATGAAACACAGACAGAGCTCAATGCACATCCAGCGAAACTTTATACACGGTACAGTGCCTAAATATACATGTATAGATATCTATTAAATAAAATGGTCTTTTAGTTTAACATTTTGGCCAAATTGTTGTAAGCCCCTGAGCCACTGCACGGCAGAGCACATCTCAAGGGCACAGGTTATTAAGAATTTATATTAGTGTAGGGACCTTTGAGATGTGGTCTGCCGTGCAGTGGCTCAGGGGCTTACATCAATTTGGCCAAAAAGTTATACTAAAAGACCATTTTATTTAATAGATATCTACACATGTATATTTAGGCACTGTACCGTGTATAAAGTTTCGCTGGATGTGCATTGAGCTCTGTCTGTGTTTCATGTTCGTCTTTGGTTTTAAATGTATATTGCCATGCTCAGTAGCACTCCTCTGTGACACTTATACGCTTATATATATGTTGTGGTTATTTTGGGGGTTCAATATGAGCTTGTGGGTGTTCTGTATGTTTTACAATTCTTGTTCAGCTGGTCTTAGCTGATTGGAGGGTGGCAACCTCCTACCTAATTTAAGCTCACCCCCTCCCACTTTCAAATGGTTAAAAGCTCACTCCATAGCATCTCCCACTCTCAGGGGAACTTGCTTGCTTGCAGTGTGATTGTGACAAATCTAATACAGAGTGATTTTCCTGGTAATGTTGTGAGGAATCCGCTCCTCGGTTTACTGTTTGCCTTACCTTGTAGACTTGTGCAGTCCTGGAACACTTCCCCTGATATTTACTGCAGCCTGGATTCACTCACCAAAAGCAATACTGCCACACGCCCCTTCTGCTATTGGTTCACTGACCTTTCCCACAATGCTCCCTGCCGAGCATAGTCCTTTCTGGATGTCACTAACTGTTCTGCCACAAGCCCCTGGCTTGTTATCCTGGTTTCCTAAGGCCGGCTGCTATTGTCATGCAGCGGTCTGTTCCTGTCTCCTGTGCTGAAGCTGAGTACTCTCCTTGTTGTCTTCAGCTCCAGGTTTCCTAAGGCGGCTGCTATTGTCATGCAGCGGTCTGTTCCTGTCTCCTGTGCTGAAGCTGAGTACTCTCCTTGTTGACTTCAGCTCCTTGTTTCCTGTGACCGACTGCTATATTCACGCAGCGGTCTGTTCTTGTCTCCTGTGCTGAAGCGGAGGTTTCCCCAGTGTTTCTTCAGCTTCCTGGTTCTTGGGGTCTGCTGCTCATTCTCTATTGCAGAGGCCGTGTCCTGGTTCCTGCGCTGAAACGGAGGATTCCCCAGCCCGCTCAGGACTCTTGCGCTGAAGCACTGGTTTACCAGTGCAGCTAGGCGGTGTTCTACTCTGGTCTGCCTATCACCTCCTGAGACCAGTACCATGGGCCATGGTCGCCGCACACGCAGAGGCCACTCCCGCGCTCCTAAGCTGAAGCGGGGTACTCCTGACTACCTGTTGCCGAACTCCTGCTTGAACAATGTTAATCCTGATGTCTCCGATCCTGACCCTGGCTTGTCCACTGGTGATGCTGTCTTCTCCACTCCTGATCCTGCTACGTACGATTACGAACTGCGCAATCCGGATCAGCCTGCGCGGTCTAAGGTCGGTGCTTTTACAACCCCACCTCAGCCACGCGGTCCGACCCAGGTTTGTGGTGAGCACAAGCGTGACAGTATGCTCGGCCCCACAAACTCGGACCGCCTTGTGGTGAGGGTTGGTAAGTTTCTTTCTGAAATCCTGTCCCGGCCTGTAGACCAGTCCCAGTTTGAAAACGAATATCTGTGCGATATACTACCTCTGATGGAAGATCCGTTTATGTTTGAAGGTTTAACCCCTTTGCAAAAGAAATGCCGTAATGATCTCATTTGTAAGGCTTACTGCCTCAAGGACTTAAAACAGTATCTGGCCACTTGTGTTCTCTCTCCTGATTCCCCTTTAACCTGGGATAAGGTGAATCCTGTGGAACTGGCCAACGCCCGTATTACACTCAATGCCCTGTCCTTATCATTGGACATTCACGTAGTACAACCGGACCCTTTCTTCATGTTGGCTCACGCTCAGGAAACGCTGCTTGTACTTTCCATGACATTGGACATGTGTATGATAAAACAGGATCCCCTCCTGGCCACCTACGCTGCCGCTTGGCAGTCCCCCTCTGCTGCCAGTCCTGTCGCTAAACCTGGGGACGTATCTCCCTCTCCAGGGAATGACCAAACTGTCCCACTATCACTGCCCCCTAACGCAGAAGCTGCCACGGTTCCTAGCCCTGATTGTAGGCCTGGGTACTCTGACACCAATGATATGTCTACGTTAACCCCTGCCGATCAGTCCTGTGTGGCTCCCCTGGAGTATACGTATGTTTCTCTAGCCAACACTAAAGTTCTAGTATCAGAGAACAAGTCCCTTTTTCCCTCTATTTCTAACTCTGAATCCCTCACTCCAGCTCTTGAGGGTTTTCCAGCTTTAACCCATGCTAGGCAGTCCTGTGCGCTTTCCCCGTCAGAGAAAGAATCCCTTCTACTTCCACATTTTAAGCTTGAATCCCTAAATTCTGTTCCCAGGGTCATTTCTGTATTAACCCCTGTGGGGCAGCTCTCTGAGTCTCCTTTGGTAATTCCCTGTTCTCTGCCAGCCATGGTCACGTCCCTAGCTCCAGAGGAGAAATCCCTTGTCTCCCCTAATACAGAGAGAAGACTCCCTATGTTCTACTCTCAGGTACTGTCTGCATTAACCTCTGTAAATTCTTGCTGCCTCCAAGTTAATGCCTTCGTTCTAGCCTCAGAGAATGAGTCCCCAAGTCAGACAGCAGAGGTTGCATTGAAGGATTCCCCTAACATTACGGAGTCCTTAGAAATTCTTTGCTATATATCCCCTGCTTCAGCTCAAGTTTCCGCAGTCTTGCCTCCGAAGACTTCGGCTAAAGTTCTGGTTCCTGTAAAATGTATTCAGGGATCAGGTTTTTCCCTAAGCTTGGTCGCAGAGTTCCTCCTCCCGGGTATTTCACTGAACCAGCCTGTCACCCAGAGAGCGGTGATCCCTGCTTCAGCGCATAGTCCCCACGTTGTGGAGTCTGCAGTCATTTCTGGTTTCCCAGACACTCCTTACCAAATACCCACTTCAGAGACCAATACAGTTATGATTACCCCCCGTGTACTGTCTGTGTTCTCCTCTTCTCTAAGCTTAGGGTTAAAAGCATACAGTGGTTATTATGCCCCTCCTGGGGTTCATGTTGTGTTCCCAGGAATGTTTGCTGACACACTGCTTTCTCTCAAAAGTGACGCTTTTTCATATATGCTAGCTAGAAGCCTGCACACAGTTTCCCCTCTCGCTGAATTGTGCCTTACCGGTCCTGAAACTCTGAGAGGTAAAAACCCCCCTTCAGAATCTCTTCCTACAATGGTCAACCTGGCTGTTGGTTCCCCTGATTTCTCTGCCCATGCTAATCCTCCAGGGATCAGCATATCTGTGGTTACTCCCTTAGTACTGTCAGAGACCACCCTGCCTATATTACTAGTCCTGGTGTTTAAATCTGAGCTATTTAGTTTTCCTGCCCTTGCTAAAACTCAGTCCCTCAGCACTGCGTCTAAATATGCCCCAGCAACCGTTGGGTTACTCGGGGAAGAAATTAAAGCTCCTGTCTTAAAGGGTATTTTTTCACACATGTCCAGCAAATCTAGAACCTCAGTAATTGATTCTAAGTCACTTATCAATACATCTGATTTTTTCACTGGTCAAACCCAGACACCCTCACTACTGGCTAGGAGTCCTGTTACCAGAATTTTTGCACTAGAAAACACGCCTATTCATGTTTTTGTCAGGTTAAGTACCCCTGTTGTTAGGGTCCTTACAGTTTCGGATAAGACTCCTTGTGCTCCTAAGGTGTCTGTCATTAAGAGTTTTCATAGTTCCTACTTGCTGCTTGTTGTCTCTCAGGTCCCTGTCACTGAAGTACAGACTTCAGCTTCTGATGTTAGCTTCCCTCCCGCCACTACCCTGGCTCTGCCTTTTTCTCAAGCTCCTGATATGAAAATCCTAAAGCCTATTCCTGATTCCCAGACAATACTATCTCCCACTGAGGATTTCCCAGTATTTGAGAGCTCCACTGATGATTGCTTCTCTGCCCCTGCTAAACCATGGTTTTCTCCCTCGGAACCTTCTGTTGCCCCTGTTAATTCCTCTCAGTTGGAAATACTCTGTACGTATCCCAAGTTTTCGGTCTCTATGCCTGGTTTACTGCTTGCCTTGTCACCTTCCATACCAATACCGGGAAATGCTTCCACCCATCCTATACCCTCACTAACCATTACCTGGGAGACCTCTGGAGGAAAAGTCCCTTGCAAATTCCAACATGCAGTGGCCAGCCAAGACTTTTTCTGTCCCGAAGGTCGCCCTGGTATATTCGATCAACTATCAAGGCCGCTTATCCTAAATTCTGGCTCCATTAATAAAGACTGGTCTCCCAGTGGGGGATCTTCTGCCGTTTCTGCTCCGAAATCCCTTGGTTCTTCACAGCCTTGGATTCCCAAGTCATTTAGCGGGGTGAGCCACGTACAAATGATGTCCCTACCACCACTCTTATATCCTAGAACAGTACTCATCAAGGAACTGCTCGTTTACGGATCCCCTTTCCGCCTAAAGAACTTTAGGAACTACTCAGTGTCCCCGAGACCCATGGATGGGCCTGTCTGGCTGCAGTTCTCACCGGGGGGTGGGGGTACACAAAGGAGTGACCACGAGTCTCTGGACCACGACTCTAACACCAATCCTAGACGGTTCAGGAACAATTCCTGGTCCCCCAACTCTGTGAGTGGTCTTGTTTGCCCGGAGGTCTCGCGTGGAGGGGGGGGGGGGGGGGTACTGTGAGGAATCCGCTCCTCGGTTTACTGTTTGCCTTACCTTGCAGCCTTGTGCAGTCCTGGAACACTTCCCCTGACATTTACTGCAGCCTGGATTCACTCACCAAAGCAATACTGCCACACGCCCCTTCTGCTATTGGTTCACTGACCTTTAAGTACTGCTTTCCCACAATGCTCCCTGCCGAGCATAGTCCTTTCTGGATGTCACTAACTGTTCTGCCACAAGCCCCTGGCTTGTTATCCTAGTTTCCTAAGGCCGGCTGCTATTGTCATGCAGCGGTCTGTTCCTGTCTCCTGTACTGAAGCTGAGTACTCTCCTTGTTGTCTTCAGCTCCAGGTTTCCTAAGGCCGGCTGCTATTGTCATGCAGCGGTCTGTTCCTGTCTCCTGTGCTGAAGCTGAGTACTCTCCTTGTTGACTTCAGCTCCTTGTTTCCTGTGACCGGCTGCTATATTCACGCAGCGGTCTGTTCTTGTCTCCTGTGCTGAAGCGGAGGTTTCCCCAGTGTTTCTTCAGCTTCCTGGTTCCTGGGGTCTGCTGCTCATTCTCTATTGCAGAGGCCGTGTCCTGGTTCCTGCGCTGAAACGGAGGATTCCCCAGCCCGCTCAGGACTCTTGCGCTGAAGCACTGGTTTACCAGTGCAGCTAGGCGGTGTTCTACTCTGGTCTGCCTATCACCTCCTGAGACCAGTACCATGGGCCATGGTCGCCGCACGCGCAGAGGCCACTCCCGCGCTCCTAAGCTGAAGCGGGGTACTCCTGACTACCTGTTGCCGAACTCCTGCTTGAACAATGTTAATCCTGATGTCTCCGATCCTGACCCTGGCTTGTCCACTGGTGATGCTGTCTTCTCCACTCCTGATCCTGCTACGTACGACTACGAACTGCGCAATCCGGATCAGCCTGCGCGGTCTAAGGTCGGTGCTTTTACAACCCCACCTCAGCCACGCGGTCCGACCCAGGTTTGTGGCGAGCACAAGCGTGACAAATGTACAGGTTAATAAAAGCTTCAATCAGACTTAGAACTGTGCAACTAATTTTGACAGATTTAATATAAATCATTCTTCCTGGTAATGCACAGGTTATTAAGAATTTATATTAGTGTTGGGACCCTTGAGATGTGGTCTGCCATGCAGTGGCTCAGGGGCCTACAACAATTTGGCCAAAATGTTAAACTAAAAGACCATTTTATTTAATAGATATCTATACATGTATATTTAGGCACTGTACCGTGTATAAAGTTTCGCTGGATGTGCATTGAGCTCTGTCTGTGTTTCATGTTCGTCTCTGGTTTTAAATGCTTTTGGGAACTGCCACTTCCAGTAGACTGATGAGGAACGTTAACGCTGATCCGCAGTTAGAGCTGATCAGCAGGCACCCGAGAGCCTTCTTTCTTAAGGCCCTCTTTGGCGGGCTGTATTCCTTTTACTAAACTGTACAGGACTCCATTCTGTCTTTAGGGGCTCCTTACTTAAGGGTACTGTCCCTAACTACAACATAATAAATGGGGGGGCTGGTCTATGCTATTACTTTACTAATGCAGCACCTCTCCCCCCCCCCTAAGGGAGATTTGTCCGCCACCTGTTATGTGGTGCTCACCTGTAGGTTCTCAGGAGCTCTGAGCGTCCGCCGTTGGTATTGGGGATCAACAGGTCAGGCTTTTGATGTTTCATCTTCTATCTCTTTGGTGCAGCGGCTCCATCCTCCAGGGGCCTATAGGATAGGAGTAGTCCCTGCAGGAAACTGTCTTATTTCCCCCTGAATAACTCATACTCGGGCAGGATAAAACAACTTTGTCTTTATTTGGATCACACAGCATAGATATATTCTCATTCTCCATGGAGCCAACCCAAGGGGCTTGAGGCCCCAAGACCCCTCCTTAGCTCCCTTACCCCCTGATGGGATAAGGGGGATCCACTCCCACTCCCCTGAGGGAGGGAAGGGAAGAACAAGAACCAGATCCCTGGCTCAACACCCACTAATTTGAGGTGCAGCCCCTTTTTATTACCAGGGGAGGGTCCCAGATCTTAGCCCCGGTAGGTGTGCAGCACCTCGGCCGTGGGCCCACCCCCCCTGTAACTACTGAGGATTTACTTACTACAGCAAGAACACAAAGGATTAACCCTAACACTGCCTGCACTGTTACCAGGGTTTATATTTTAGGGCAGAGGATTTTAGTAGCCAGGGGCTGTATGGATACACTAACATTACTTATCTACTCTTCCCGAGGCTCCGCTCCTCTGGACTTCCGGGAACCTAACCTTCCAGTCGCTCCTCCTTAAATACCCCTGTGTGACGTATGAATCACCATAGCAACCAGGTTGTGGCCCAGCATACACTAGTATTGCTAGTAACCCTTTAGGAGAGGGGTTACAGTAGCATTGTACAATATCAGGTGCAGCCCAGCACACTGCCACTACTTTTCTTAATGGCACCTTGATGAATGGGAATGAACGATGATATCAATCATAGAAATGAGGAGCTGTGATGGGCTATTGCAGCTGCATTTTAATGTTGGTTACATTGAAACGTACCCAATGTGTGCTGCTGATTTGGGATTCGGCTATTCTATGGTGCTTATTCTTATTAGAAACCTTTACTGCATTTGACACATATTATTCATGAGGTGGAGTTCTTGATGCTATAAAAAGGTGTAATAATGACATGCAGGATTCAATGCTCCCCATCGTGATGCATGTATCAATTAACTTATCCTTATCTTATTATATTGGCACATCCAAAAACAACATGCATGGGGCATAATAGGAGCAAATATATATATAAAAATATATATATCTTTATTTATATAGCGCCATTAATGTACATAGCGCTTCGCAGCAGTAATACATGTGACAATCATATACATAACAAGTAATAAAAATAACACATAATGGGAAGAAATGCTTCAGACATAAAAGTAACATTTAGGAAAAGGAGTCCCTGCTCCGAAGATCTTACAACCTAATTGGTTGGTAGGAAGAACGTACAGAGACAGTAGGAGGGCGTTCTGGTAAGTGCGTCTGCAAGGGGCCAAGGTTTATGTAAGAGGTGTAAATTATAAGCCATGGAGCTAGTCATATGCAGGTGTTTTTTAAGGTGGGTCTAAAAGGTGGATACAGAGGGTGCTAGTCGGATACTGAGGGGAAGGGCATTCCAGAGGTGTGGGGCAGTCAGTGAGAAAGGTTTAAGGTGGGAGAGGGCTTTAGATACAAAAGAGGTAGAGAGAAGACACCCTTGAGCAGAAGATCTATCTATCCACACACACTGTGTTCAGAAGAAAATAAACCAGCAAATTTCACAATTTTCACCAATTTGGGCCAAAAGTTTGTATCACATCACTTATGCCCAGATCCACAAGCGGGTGCATACTGTATGAATGGGAATAAAGGCATTGTCATCTCCTGGGCTCGGGAGTCTCCCTCTGCAGTTGTTTATTGCTTATATCCCTGTACTATAGAAGTATTCTCATGGTTTTACCTAATCTCTATGCTCACTCTGTAAAATATATCTTGTGTTTTATGGGACCGATATAAATATATCTTGTGTTTTATGGGACCGATATAAATTATGGGACCGATATAAATTAAATATGGTATTTAATTTATATCATAATATCTTCAGACAGATGAAAAATGTTGACAGGATGTGTAGCCCCATAGCAATCTGGGTGCAGGGTCCTTCCCATTACACCTGTGTGTGTATGTGTCTGTATAATTTTGTATATATAGCGCCAACCATGTGCGCAGCGCTTTACAACATTACAATAGGAGGTAAATACATTACAAACAATGGGAAGATTGGGAACAAAGTGAGACAGGTAAATGACAACATAAGGCAAAAGGAGACTCTACCCCAAAGAGCTTGCAATCTAAGCGGTATGTTGGGAGGCTTACAGACACATTGTACTCCTAAAGTGTAGCTGGGAATATCATCCAAAGTATAAACTTATTTGATCTTAGCTACTGATACACTGTAATTAACAATATTAAAACAATTATATATATACAGTATATATATTTTTTTAAGAAAATACGGTGAGTTGGTAGATAAAATGTGATCCATATTGCATTGAAAAATCATGTATTATTATTACGTGTTATTAAATTATCAAAAATGTAATATGTATTTAATAATGTATGTATTCCCTGGTAAATAAGGTTTAAGGTGCTGTTCTCCCCCAAAATCAAGTCATGGGTTATCTCTGCTATGCAGATGATGATACTCAACTCTACTTGTCCTTTGCACCAGGTACTAAGGATCCACTATCAGTCTTCAATAGATGTTTATCTGAGCTCCTAGAGTGGATGAGTGCCAGTTGGTTGAGGTTGAATCCTAATAAGACAGAAGTGCTCGTGGTGGATGCTCACCATCGGAAGACAATAAGACTGCAGCTAGGTCAACCAACTGGCCTTAAGCTTAGGGGCTCCCAGCTGCTAAATGTTGTCCGTGTGTGGAATCTTGGTCTTGTCCTTGACTGTGACTTGACCCTTAACATCAGGTGTCAGTGTGATCAAATCTTCATTCTTCCACGTAAAGAACATAGCCAGGATTAAGCACTTGATTTCCCCAGAGGATCTTACTACTCTTGCCCATGCCTTTGTGTCCTTACGTCTGGACTACGGCAATGCACTCTACCTGGGTATTCCGGGAAAAGAGCTGTGCCATCTGCAGCTGGTGCAGAATGCTGTTGTCAGGTTGTTCACTAACCAGACCCGTTCTTGCCACATGACACCTGTTCTCCGTTCTCTGCACAGACTGCATGTAAAACTGCAAATTTATTTCAAGATTGGCTTGTTGACATTCAAAGCATTACATGACGGGGTCCCAGCTATATGAGAGAGCTGCTAGTTCCATAAACTCCCATTCGCTCACTTCGTTCTGCAGATGGACTCCTAACAGTTCCCAGAATCTCCTTGACTTCCTTTGGGGCCCGAGCTTTTAGCCACGTTGCTCCCACTCCCTGGAACAGTCTGCCTCGTACAGTTCGAGATGCCCCCTCTCTGGAAATCTATAAAAACAGACTTTAGGCCTACCTGTTTACCCAGGCATTTGATTAAAAGAACCACAACCTGTCCGGCATTTAATAGCTACAGTACCGTCCCATCCTGTATTGTATCTTTCCTTGTGTTTGGTCTTGTTTATAACCTTAAATGTTTTCTTCTTTTTTCCTTCTTGAAACTGTGAAGTGCTGAGTCCCATTGGGAGAAAAGCACTCTATAAATAAAGTTATTATTATTAGTATTATCATCATCTTAAACATGAGCCAAAATATAAACATATACTTGATAACTCTTTAAAGCTGTTTATTAACCTGTTTTTATCTCATAGCTGTTTTTTATGTTATCTTATTGAAAAAGGCCTAACACTTGCAGTAGAGCGTCCACTTGGCAACTCCTGCAGTTTATTCTCACTTTCTCCACCTCGCCCAGGCAGCACCGAGCTGTTTTACATGCAGACTACAAACCGTCTTATCAAAGAACATGTCATCCTGAGCTTCTCTGAGTAAGTGGAGCTTAGAAACTGTGTTAATTTGGTCTAATTTGTCAGGATTAAAACACACAATTACAAAATGTAAGGTAATTAAATAAGCACGCAAAAATGCAATTTAAAATAAGATTTCTGCGGGATCATTTTGCTGTTTGCAATGCTTAGTACATAGGCCTGGAATATTTTCCCCCACCCCAGATCCTAGTAATTTTCTTGAGCATTTGTATGTGTTTGAGAAAGTAAATTAAGATGTACAGTACTTTGTAGACAAATTCCAGCATTTGAAGTTGTCCCACTGATGTCAGTGCTTTTTGAGGCCTTTCCTTTACTTTAAATTTAGATCCAAAATCCCAGGAAATCCAGATAGAAACGGCGGAAGGTCGATGTGGACGGACGTTCACAGAGTTACACAATTAGGAGGCTTTATAACGTGAAATTATAATAGGCTTTATTGTGCCTGTTCCTTTTCATCAGGAAAATTATCCAAACACAGGGGGGGGGGGGGAACAAAGCTTCCATTCACTTGGGAGTATTTCTAGTGAAACACTGTGCAATAATTCACATCTCCCTTAGTCAAGCAGTTCTCGCAGCCCCAAAACATATAACATGAAATAAGCAGATATAAGCAGTCTCTTATGAATAAAAGTCTTATCTGTTTCTTGGAGGGAAAATCTCACTTCCTGGTTCAGCTTCAGGTGTAGTAGTTTTCCCTGTGTCTTGAATTCAGCTCTGCTGTGCAGAGCTCAAGACCGGTCAGCTCTAGAGATCTGGGTTTCTTTTGGTCAGTCTCTCCTGGGACTCAAGAACCTCTGCTCTGTCTCTCCAAAGGTCAGCTCTCAGTCAGAGCTAGGGAGGAGTTACTTCCTGTCTCAAAGGCAGGCTTTTTCTACTACCTGTAATCAGGCAGGTGGTGCTAGTTAATTTGCTACCAGCAGTTAACCACCACACTGCTGGATTAGATGCACCTTTGTGAACAGGGATAAGTCCCCTGTTACAGTTGATATGAAGGGCAAATTCCTTTCTATATCACACATACGATGAAGTACATTCTGTGAGGACTGGTGCTTTTAAATCTGCAATGATTTATTTTATATATATATATACAGTGTTCGACAAATCACCCAAAAATCTACTCGCCCAACCAAAAAATCTACTCGCCACCTAGTCCCGCCCCCAACCCCGCCCCTAGTCCCACCCCAAACCCTAGTCCCACCCCCAACCTCGCTTTAAAATTAAATATATCAATAAAATACATTTAATAAATTCCTAGTCAGAACAACATTCGTTTTTGACATAAATGTATTTATTGTATTACATTATACTACAATTCGTCCTAGTTACGTGTGTGTGTGTGTGTGTGTGTGTGTGTGTAAATGTCGGATCTAGAAATAAAAGCCAGGTGTGAATGACTAGTTTCCTGAACCCCTTAACCAGTGTCTGGATGTCCCCGCTTCACAATATCTAAAACAACAATCCCGCCTGGGATCTTACCTGATCTGCAGTCCCTCAATGTCCAGGTACCCTCATTCACCCAATGTTATACATTGGAGGGGAAGTGTTCCTTACCTGTCTTCTGTGTTAGGGGGGGGGGGGGTTCTGATGTCTTCCGTGTGAAGCTTGAGTCAGATCTGGAAGAAAGCAGTATAGGTTATTTCGGTGTAGTATAGGGCAGTTAAGATATATAGGGTAAATAAGAGATCCAGAGTGTGAGAGTGTGGGGGAGAGAGAGAGAGAGGGAGAGAGAGAGTGTGGGGAAGAGAGAGAGAGAGAGAGAGTGTGTGTGGAAGAGAGAGAGAGTGTGTGTGGAAGAGAGAGAGAGTGTGTGGGGAAGAGAGAGAGAGTGTGTGGGGAAGAGAGAGAGTGTGTGGGGAAGAGAGAGTGTGTGGGGAAGAGAGAGAGTGTGTGGGGAAGAGAGAGAGAGAGAGAGTGTGTGGGGAAGAGAGAGAGAGAGAGTGTGTGGGGAAGAGAGAGAGAGAGAGAGTGTGTGGGGAAGAGAGAGAGAGAGTGAGTGGGGAAGAGAGCGAGAGTGTGTGTTGGGGAAGAGAGAGAGTGTGTGGGGGGAGAGAGTGTGTGGGGGGAGAGAGAGAGAGAGTGTGTGTGTTGGGAGAGAGAGTGTGTGTGGGGGAGAGAGAGAGAGTGTGTGTGGGGGAGAGAGAGAGAGTGTATGTGGGGGAGAGAGTGTGTGTGGGGGAGAGAGAGTGTGTGTGGGGTAGAGAGAGAGTGTGTGTGGGGGAGAGAGAGTGTGTGTGTGGAAGAGAGGGAGAGTGTGGGGGGGAGAGAGAGGGAGAGTGTGGGGGGGAGAGGGAGAGTGTGGGGGAGAGAGAGGGAGAGTGTGGGGGGGAGAGGGAGAGTGTGGGGGGAGAGGGAGAGTGTGGGGGGGGAGAGAAAGTGTGGGGGGGGGGGAGAGAGAGAGTGTGGGGTGGAGAGAGAGAGTGTGGGGGGGAGAGAGAGAGAGTGTGGGGGGAGACACAGAGGGGGTGACACACAGAGGGGGAAATGGTGGGTGACACACAGAGGGTGGGTGATACACAGAGAGAGAGGGTTGGTGACTGGCTGGGTGACTGGCTGGGTGGGTGACTGGCTGGCAGGGTGACTGGCTGGGTGACTGGCTTGACTGGCTGGGTGGGTGACTGGCTGGGTGGGTGACTGGCTGGGTGGGTGACTGGCTGGCTGGGTGGGTGACTGGCTGGCTGGGTGGGTGACTGGCTGGCTGGGTGGGTGACTGGCTGGCTGGGTGACTGGCTGGGTGGGTGACTGGCTGGGTGGGTGGGTGGCTGGGTGGGTGACTGGCTGGCTGGGTGGGTGACTGGCTGGCTGGGTGGGTGACTGGCTGGCTGGCTGGGTGACTGGCTGGGTGACTGGCTGGGTGGGTGACTGGCTGGCTGGGTGACTGGCTGGCTGGGTGACTGGCTGGCTGGCTGGGTGGGTGACTGGCTGGCTGGGGGGGTGACTGGCTGGCTGGGGGGGTGACTGACTGGGGGGGTGACTGACTGGGGGGGTGACTGACTGGGGGGGTGATTGATTGACTGGGGGGTGATTGACTGACGGGGGGGTGACTGACTGACTGGGGGGGGTGACTGACTGACTGGGGGAGGTGACTGACTGGGGGGTGACTGACTGACGGGGTGTGTGTCTGACTGACTGGGGGGGCTGACTGACTGACTGGGGGATGTGACTGACTGACTGGGGGGGCTGACTGACTGACTGGGGGATGTGACTGACTGACTGGGGGGGTGACTGACTGACTGGGGGGGGTGACTGACTGACTGGGGGGGGGGGTGACTGACTGGGGGGGGGGGTGACTGACTGACTGGGGAGGGGGGTGACTGACTGACTGGGGAGGGGGGTGACTGACTGACTGGGGAGGGGGGTGACTGACTGACTGGGGAGGGGGGTGACTGACTGACTGGGGAGGGGGGTGACTGACTGACTGGGGAGGGGGGTGACTGACTGACTGGGGAGGGGGGTGACTGACTGACTGGGGAGGGGGGTGACTGACTGACTGGGGAGGGGGGTGACTGACTGACTGGGGGGGTGACTGACTGGGGGGGTACCTCTGGTGTCACACATGTACTCCCATACACACATACACACACACACTCCCATATATATATACACACACACACACACACACACACACACACACACACACACACACACACACACACACACACACACACACACACACACACACACACACACACACACACACCCATATATACACACACACACACCCATATATACACACACACCCACACCCATATATACACACACACCCACACCCCTATATACACACACACCCACACCCACACACACACACCCATATATACACACACACACACACCCATATATACACACACACACCCATATATACACACACCCACACACACACACACACACATATATACACACACACACAAGCACACGGGGGGGGAGGAAAGGCCGCGACCACTACCACCACGCTCCTCCCTCACCCACCTGCGCCCATCTCCCGCTCGTGGGGGGGGGCAGGCTGACATCCCCCCCCATACCTCACGCGGACGTAGTGGAGCTTTGAGGAGGTGGAGAGGTGGCAGGGTGGGTGGGAGTCACGTGGCGGGCGCCCAACGGGACAGTCAGCCTCGCCGTGGCCGCCACTGCCCTGCTCCCCCCGTCAGCATGTCCCGCAGTGCGCGGGCAAACAGGTATGCACCATTAAGCAAGTGAGGGAGGCACGTGGTGAGAGCGCCCCACCCCCCCTCCCCTCCCTACGACAACCGGGCTGCAGCAGTGGGGACCTCCCATCCCGGGCAGCGATCGGTGGATCGAGGGACAGGAGGAGGGGAAGGGGACAGGAGGAGGGGAAGGGGACAGAAGCAGGGGACAGAGACAGGGGAAGGAGACAGGGGAAGGAAACAGGAGGAGGGGAAGGGAAAGGAGGAGGGGAGGGGGACAGGAGGAGGGAAGGGGACAGGAGGAGGGGAGAGCTAACGCAAAGGCGCATACTGGCTGGAGAGGGCACGAGCAGAAGGTCGCGGTGGTGAGAAGGGAGCCATGTGGGGACCAGGGGGATCGCACGGGTTTGCTTGCAGAGAAGGAGCAGAGGGGCCGCAGCATGGCGAGTACTTACCCTCCAACAGATGTCCGGGCAGAAAGAATGGCCGCTCGTTGGGGGCGGGCTCATATAGAGCCTGGCCGCGTGCCCACAAAGCCTGGGAGCGCACGCCAATCAGCTGTTAGGTAGGTGGAGTTTTTATTTGTTTAGCGCGAGCAGGGAAATTTCAGCGTGAGCGGGGAAATTTAAAAAAAAAACACGTGTGCTGCTTGGGCCAATATTTACTCGCCCGGGGGTTAAAGCCACACGCCCTGGGTGTGTAAATGTATAGGATTGTCGAACACAGGCTATACATATCTTCCTCCTACTGTGGTAAGTCCTGTTAAGGGCAGGCACCAGTAGTGATCATGGGTTTCCCCCCCTTCAAGCCCTGCCCTGAGTGATAGATGCAGGCCCCTGACTCTGCTGCAGGCATGAGACAGAGGGGAGGTACTGCTGACATCATGATGGGTGGGGCTAAGCCCATTCCTGTAAGTGACAGCGAGTCTATTCTGGAGTCTACGAGGGAGTGGACTCTGGAGTCTGTCCTGGGAGTGAGAGAAGTATACCTAGCTCCGTCCTGGGAGCAGCAAGAGAGAGAACTCTGACCTATGACAATTGGAGAGCGAGCCGAGTTCAGGTGGACCAATGCCCCTCACCCCAATGATGGGGTGATGGGAAGAATCCATCCCACACCCAGAGGATACCCTCTGAGGTGGGCAGTGGGGTATTGAGGCCCCAGCCCAGTCCATCCTGTCGGAGTGTACACTTGGAGGGAAGGAGAGGAGAAAAGGCCTGTACAGAGTGGAGAGTCGGGTGAATTGGGGACATTGCTGTTGTTGTGGCTGCTTGTCGCTAATACCGCCGGGCGCGGCTCGGACCAATAAAGAGAGACATTACCTTTTTACCAAAGACTGTTGTGTGATTCTGGAGCATCCACCCTGGGACCAGGGGTCACTCTTCTATACGGGTCCTACCCCATACCCTGGGAAGGTATAGAGGATGGAGGCGCTGCACCACCACTGATAGCATGGAGGCTACTACCCCAGAAGCCTGGTCCTGTGATCCCCCACACCACCGCGGGAGACTCAGGCCCTCCTGTTCCACGCAGGTACGCACCACCCAGTACATGTAATCCGCCCTCACACACCCTAGATATGTCAGATGAGTCTAGGGGGGGGAATAAGGGTTACATATATAAAATGGAAATATTACTGTATGCTCATTTGCATGTCTTAGACAGGTCTGCAACCCTGCCTTTCACCATTATCACCCAGCATACAGTGCTTCCACTGCAGCAAGGGATTCTGGGAAATTACATGCAAATGAGCACAGTGCCACCTTTTGCTTCAAAACCATATATATAAATAGCCAGGTTTTCCTCTGGGCTCCCCTTGGCCGTCCCATCTACCTCGTATGTGGCCGGGAGATTGCGGCTAGTGCGGGTGCTGATGTCAGGGCGTGCAGACACTCGGCTGGAGGTAGAGTGCTGTGAGGCAGGGGGAAGTGTTGTGGCAGTCAGACGAGGTGACCGGATCGCTGGCGGCTCCCTTTGCAGGGCGCCACCATGTTTATGCGCGCGCATGTGCAGACGGTTCGCGCATGAGCAGGAAGGCTCCAAAGCCGGCGGCGATTAGAGAAAAGTGCACGCATGCGCAGTGCACGGGGGCCATCTTAGGGAAGGTGCTCCACGGGGACTACAGCTCCCAGAAGAGCATAGGGCTGGAAATCAGGTGGCACACAGCAGCCAATAGGGCACCAGTATTCCCCTGCTCACAGAGCCACTTTTGGTGCGCTGCGAGCCACATCAGTCTTAGAAGGGAGCTGGATCAGGCAAGTAGTGGCTCTGAGACTAGCCCTAGTGTTTCCCCCCCTTAGGCCCCAGCTAGGCCCTGACTCACAGTAGCTTGTGGTTGCTCCAGGGAAGGCCTCGTAGATATGGACACTTCCCCATTTACTGTCTAGTGTCAGGGACACAGTGAAGATGCTGCACGGTGATTGCGGCCTGTGGTTTAGGACCAGACCACCTTCACAGTGATATGGTGATACCATCCAGCGGGATTTCACCCCACGTGGAAGTGGAAGTCATCGCTGACAACAACGTTGGATCAGACGGATCCCTATTGTTAATCTGCAGTACCCGGGTGCTGGAGCCACGGGCAGGTACCCAACTAAGTGCACCAACAACAGTTCACGGGATAGCGCTATCTCCTACACTTTTGGGTGGGCCCTGACATTAGGGGAAACGGACATCAGGGATATTGGTTCCAAGCACCCTATGTACTTTGGGAACACTCACTGGTGGTACCAGGTTGGGGCATATTATACTGTGTGGTACAGGGTACTGTTTCTTGTATGTTCAGTAAAGGTTGTTATTATATATATATATGTGTGTGTATTTCTGGTATTGTTCCTGTGAGGGGCTTATCCCACCACGTTGGGATCTCTCTCAGGTGGAGGTGCTGCACCGAGACGAGTAAGATATCACCCCAGGTTCCCAGTGGTGGTGGCTCAGGCCTTCTGGTAGCCAAACAGGTAACGGCAGCACCAGTAGTCTCTTTAGTCAGGGGGAAAGACGGCTACATATTTATAGCTTTTTATTGAAGATATTATCCCCAAAAAAGAAAGAAAAAAAAGAAATATTACAAAAAACACCCAATCACTTGTAATACACAAGTCCATAAATGGCAAAAAAGAAGTGCTAATCTGAAGTCTTCTCATGTCATTAAGATAGATTGCATCAGTGTTGAGCTGCTTTCCAATCACGCTTGATCAAAAAAGAGCTACTTTAAAAAAATCCTTTTGATATCTTACTTTTGCGGGGGTTTATGCCTGGACTCCATTTGTCTTTGATTGCTGCAACTGTACTGTTTGGCCTGTCCTATCATGCCTTTCATCTTTGGTTATTAGGGATGTGGAGGGGGCTGGCTCAAGTGTCAGGAGAGTGTGACATTTGCCGAAATGCACAAATTTGAGCTTGGAGGTGGGACCAGGTGAGGGATGTGAGTGGGGAGGGGTCAGTGCCACGCTGGGGATTTTTAGTCTCCTAAACTTGGAGTGATTGCATTGTTCAGCCTCAGAATCCAGGCATGCCATAGTTACAGTAAGCCTGTGTCCATACTTAACACGACGATGCACGCGCCGGAAACAAAAGCCCTTACCTCAATGAGGACGCCCATAGTGCACACGTGTGCTTGCACGTGAGCGACGGCGCGGTCGATTTAGTCGCGCGACGGCCGGGTCACGTGAGCGGTTCAGCCAATGAGGGCGAACCAGCTCCGTGACGTCACGGGCACATCACCCCGTCACGTTTCCTTCTCCAGATCTCACAGGCCAGGGATCGCCTATGCATGACGTCACGTGCCTACTATGTACAAGGCCTAACAGTAATGCAATATGTGTGGTCATTATTGTTTATTTATATGGTGCCAGCATATTCGGTCTTGCTGTAATGGGGTATAAAAGAGGCCGTTCCTTCCACCCTGGATTTCTCTGTTGCTTACTTTCTGTTATAAAGGACATCACCCCAATGTCTTAGGATGGACTGATTATTGGTCTATTTATTAAAGACATAATTCCCCCGGCTCTCGGAAAAAAGATGTCCTTATTGTCACAATTTCAGGAAGCTCTTGTAAATGGTCCGGCTGCTCAGATCCGATGGGTTTAAGCACAAAGTTGATTGTGGGCAGGATTGTACTGTTGGGAAACATAGCCTCGAATAAACATCTACTTCTCAAGCACGTCCTTACTGTGTGTGGTTGTTTTTTTGATACCACAAAATAAAGACAATCAAAAAAACAGATCCCAGACACAGAAATGAAACGCTGAAATAGGGAATGTGACGGTACGTTGGTAAGAACCACTTGGCTGTCCTTCTCTGCTCATTTGTCCTCAGACCCAATATGATACTCGGCTTTCTTTCAGATTTAGAGTTCCCTTTTGTCTATCCCAACATGTTTGAATCCCCTTAATATATTATCCCCTACCACATCTGTTGAGATGCTATTCCTGGAATCCGCTGCCCCTTTTTGTGAAGAAGCACTTCCTTACATTTCCCCCTAAGCCTGCCAGCCTCCAGCTTCAGTGCATGACATGTGGCATCCGACTATAATATGTGTCCATGAGCTGCCCCCTTACTCCAAGGACCACACAAATTTAGGACATAAAATAGGAAAACAACCTCTGAAGCATGTTAACCCCTTGTGTGGCGAATGGGCTATAAACACATTGCTTTGTAGGCCCCTCCAGTACTCAAGTGGATAGACATACGGATATAACGAGACTTACTGTCTCCGGAGCCAGAGATCGTGTCTGCCGTGGTCTCGCTGCGAGGAGTCCATGCGTGCAGATCAGACCCCCCCCAGCATTAATCCTCTTCGGTCACATAACCACAGCTTACCCCAGTGCCGGAGACATCTAAGTTTGCTACAGGTTTCTTAGCCTTTGTAAATGTCATTTTAACAGCAAAGAGACTATTTGCCTCTTTAATACATAGCACCCGTTCGCCAAGATTCACTAAGCTTCCATATGGGATCCTGCGCACCCGTTCGCCAAGATTCACTAAGCTTCCATATGGGATCCTGCGCACCCGTTCACCAAGATTCACTAAGCTTCCATATGGGATCCTGCGCACCCGTTTGCCAAGATTCTCTAAGCTTCTGTAGCCAGGTCCCCTCTGGCTCCCCAGACATTCGGTTCTCTCTCTCTTACCTGCGACAGCGTGAGGGCAGTTGCAGGGGTGATCGCGTTACCGGGGGCTCCCGGCGACATCAGCTACAGGGCACCGCCATCTTGTGTGCGTTTGCGCATGCGCGGAAAGCCCGCGCACACGCAGTATAGCCCCAGGTGCAATACGGCAGCCATTACAGGGAGTGAGAAGAGGCGCTCCATAGTCAGGGACATCCCCCAGTTCGCACATGCGCAGTTAGCAGCGGCGGCGGCGGCCATTACACAGCGCGCACGCGGCCCCAATGTTAAAGAGAGCCACCAAGGACTACAATTCCCAGCAGCCTCTGGGGACTGCACTTTCACCCTGGTCACAGGCAGCCAAACAGCCAATAAGGCTGACAGATTCTCATGCTGCAAAGTTGCAACAATGTTGTATGCAGACAGGGATTGTCAGTTAGGAGCTGGGACACAGAGAGGGGAGGGTGTGTTTGTGCAGGGAGGAAAGTAGCCTCATGCACTAGGCCAGAAGTCTCCCCTTAGGCCCCAGCTAGGCCCTACTCACCTCAGCTTGTGGTTACTACAGGGACTCCCCTTAGACTATAGACAGGGTCCTGTAGAACCTAGACAAGTGAGGGTCCAGCCAGGAAACGTAACTATCCTGGCAATTGCTGTGAAGGTGAATTGCTGTGAAGGTGAATTGCGTGAAGGTATAACATCCTCTGCGTTAGCAGAGATAAGAGACATTATAAAGGTGGATCACTTCATGCGGGAGCCACCCACCGTTGAGGCAGAGGCATCTTGGATCATCTCCTGGAGCAAGGGATTCCAAGTAAAGGTCACCTGCGCACCCGGTAGCAGGAGCACCGGGCAGGTATTATCCAAGTCACCAAGTGCACCACCTATACACTTCATCTTAGTAGGCAGCGCTGTCCCACACGTGGGTGGGGTTGTGGGACTCTTGGGACTTTGCGTACAAGGACTTTGGGAATACTGTGTAGGGTTAAGGCCCTGTGAGGTGTGTGGATAGTTGTGCTTAGTAGTGTTACAGGGTGACACTGAAGTTATGTGCTGTTGATGTCATATGGTTGATGCATGTGTATTGTGTTTTATCTGCCCATATAGTAAACCTATGTTATATATATCTTGGTGTATGTGGTTCATATATGTGGGTCCTGTGTACGGAACATTCTACACTCCTAGAATCCTGCACAGGTGGAGGCGCTGTAATTAGAAGATCGTTCCAGAGGATTCACCCCAGGCTGTCACTAGCGGAGGCTCAGACCTCCTGACAGGTATGCTGCACCACACCTGGTAACATATAGGTTCCCCTTACATACGTCATATATGCGATTGGGTGGGGGAATACCCGTTACACTTCCATAAGGGATCCTGCGCACCCTTTCGCCAGGATTCACTAAGCGTCCATATGGGATCCTGCGTTACCTACTTTGGACTTGAATGACAAGGCGAGTTTGCAGTGGGATGCCCCATATTGTGTTTGTAAATTCTCCAGCCGCCATTGCCCCTTAGTTCGCGCATGCGCACAGGGTAGTGTAGAGAAAGAAATCAGCCAGCGAAGCCCTAGCCTACCAGGGAAGGCTCTTGAAGAGGACTACAAGTCCCATGAGCCCCAGCAGCGCCCCACGTGAAGCCAGGGAGCCAATAGGGCTGAAGAATCTCCCTGGAGGGGAGATTGATACATTTCGCGGGTAGAGAGCACGTTGGCAGTTGGTGACTGGAGCAGCTAGGGGAAGGAGGTAGGGTGCACTTATATACTCTAAAAGCAAGTAACAATAAAGTATTATTAATCACTGTATAATCATTACCCTTACCTGCATTACATTCAACCCGCCAAGTTTATCAGAGTATGTGTTGAGCATAAAATCAGAGGCATTAGATAATTTGTTGACATTCATGCATAAAAGCAGCGTTTGTACAACACTTAAAGCCAACAATTACCACAAGTGATGGGAAATTAAGCAGCAATTTAAGCAGTTATTGTCTCCATTAAGTTACGTCCATTCTTTCAGGAACAAAGATTTCTCTGTTCCATTAATGTAAAAGATGGGCCATTTAAACAGCACATTCGGCTTTGATCTTGGCAGAAGTTTGCTAGGTTAGAAATGGGAGAATGAAATTGTTCTATAGATCTAAGCGGGAGCTAACTCCGGTCCTCAAGCGCCACCAACGGGAATATCCTGAAAACCTGACCTGTTGGGGGGGGGGGGGGGTGGGAGGGGGGGCTTGTGGACTGGAGTTGGCACTCCTGATTTAACCCATTTAGTAGATGTAGCCAGGTCTCCCGTAGGTATCAGCCCCCCTCCTCACCTTAAGTGCTATCGCGGGACCGCCGAGTCCTAGGGCGGCCCCGCGCGCCGATCGCAGGGGTGAGGGCGGTCAGGTCCCGGCTCGGGGGTTGCCGGGGACGCGTGCGGCCGGTTGCCAAGGCCGCACGCGTGTCACGGGGATCCCGGCGCTCTCGGAGTCGGGCGGACAGGGCGCCGCCATTGCCCCTTAGTTCGCGCATGCGCACAGGGTAGTGTAGAGAAAGAAATCAGCCAGCGAAGCCCTAGCCTACCAGGGAAGGCTCTTGAAGAGGACTACAAGTCCCATGAGCCCCAGCAGCGCCCCACGTGAAGCCAGGGAGCCAATAGGGCTGAAGAATCTCCAAGGAGGGGAGATTGATACATTTCGCGGGTAGAGAGCACGTTGGCAGTTGGTGACTGGAGCAGCTAGGGGAAGGAGGTAGGGTGCAGGAGTCAGTGACTCTCTGCACTAGGCCAGCAATCCCCTAGGCCCCAGATAGCCCTGAGTCATCCTAGCTGAGTATTGTAGGGACAGGCCCTAGGTTAGGGACTCTGCCCTATTATTTATTTATTAGTTAGTGAGTAGCGCATTGATTGTTGCTAAAAGGGAGTTGGACTATCTCCACGGAGACCAAGCTAGCAGTGACTGCTGGCCTGCTGGCAGCAGACAGACCCTAGCCAAGGTACAGACGGTGCAGAGCTGTGGTGATATTATCCACGCCGGAATTCACCCCACGCGTAGGAGGATATCCCGGCGACTCAACCCCAGTGGTATAGCAGCACCCGTGGCTGGAGCCAGGGCAGGTAACCCACAAACTCACGTGCACGAACAAGGCCTATCACCAGACATAGTGGCTGCGCAGTCACACACACATATTGGTTTATGACTTGGGAGTGCGAGACATTGGGTTGGGGTTACTGGACACGGGGTGGGATCACTCTTTGGAAGGGTAGCGTCCGCCGTGACGCATAAGGTTAGCGTCCGCTGTGACGCCTATGTGTTAGCGCAGGGGGGCGCAAACTTTTTTCCCTGCGCCCCCGACAGCTGTCCCCTCGCTCCCGCGCCCCCCCCAACCCCAACTTACCCGCGCTCCGGCGTAATGACGTCACGTTGCCATAGCAACGTGACGTCACATGACCTCGCAGCGTCATTTTGACGCCGCGTTGCCATGGCGCCGCAGAGAGGAAGCCGCCGGAGTCACGGTAAGTTAGGTTTACAGAGGCCCTGCAGCTCCCCCGGCACTTAATTTAAGTGCCTTCGGGAAGCGCGCGGGGCCTCTGTAAACCCCGCGCCCCCCGTCGGCAGTGTCGCGCCCCCCCTGGGGGTCGCGCCCCACAGTTTGCGCACCGCTGTGTTAGCGTCCGCCGAGGCACCTAAGGTGGTAGCGTCCGCCGCGACGCATAGAGTGTGGGCTCCTGCCATAGTGCAAGTTAGCGTCCGGCGAGACGCCGTAGTCAGGTGGCCCTTAACGAGGGACACCGGTTGTTATGTGTTGATGTTTTATGTCTTCTATGCATGTTAGTAAAGGTATTAGTCATTATCAATTCCGTTGTACGTGGTTATTGTGTAGTGTCCTGCGAGGAACCACTCCCCCTCTGGTGGGAGCCATCGCAGGTGGAGGCGCTGTACCGAGTAAGTGGTTGTCCACAGTATTGTAATTACCCCAGGTTCCCGGTGGCGGAAGCTCAGCCCTCCTGTGAGCCAACAGGTAATGCACCACACCTATGGTAACATTGTATGTTTCCTGTACCCCCACACTGTATCTGCGATTGGGGGGGGGGAAACCCGTTACATAGGATTAAACTATAGGGTTTTACATGCAGATAACCCACCATGTAAACATGTCAACTCTAATAATTCCCCCATGAGTGAGAACTCCAAGAGGGAGGTCCCACCAACGCCTCTGAGAACTCCTGATGGATTAAGGGGGAGATCCTGTATTTAGGGGGTGATTTAGTCTTTCTAAGGAAGCCAGGGAAGAGGAATAATTTGCCTGCTAGATGGGACTGCAGCTGTAAACCCCCTTCCATGCCAGGCCCCGCCAAAGGGGTTTCCGCAGCAATATGCTGACACAAGCAGTATCCGTCGCTGCTGTATAATTCCTAACTCATTTCCGCAGTGCAATAATTGACAAGTGGAAGTCAATCTATCGAGCCCCATTTTGCAAAGTGGCAGTCAATTCCTATTCAGGAGGCCTGCAACCCTAATGATATTCCCCATTAAACCCATATTCCGGTTGTAGCCGGGCCTCATGCGGGGCTGTCACGGGCAATTACTTCATTACACCGCGGCACAAGCTGTCATTACTGAGGCCTTGTTTTGACAAGATTTTTCATGGGCACCATAGTCAGCAGAGGGAAGAAGTTTGAAGAGCCCGAGAGATGGGCTCGGAAAGTGGATGTAGTTTGACACAAGGTAACCTTTTGCATCTATAGACAGAGATCGTAGTATGAGGGGGGGGGGGGGTAGGGTCACGGAGTACCACTATTTTTTTGTTTTATTCACAATTCTAACATTACATTTCATTTTTAAAACAGCAACCACTTCACTCCTGATAGAAACATACAATTTGATGGCAGATAGGAACATGGGCTGGGCCAAGTGGTTCTTATCTGCTGTAAAACGTCAGACCCTGTTTGGTCCTCCGCTTCCTTTCCCATCTAGGATCCCTTTATGTCTATCCCAAGCATGTCTGTATTCCCTTACTGTATTAGCTCCAACCACCTCTGCTGGGAGGTTATTCCACGAATCTACCCCCCTACCCGTGAAGCACAGATGTAACAAGACTCACTGTCTCTGGAGCTGTGACCGAGAAAGCTTTAAGCCGCTGCTTCAGATACAGTGTCTGCCGCGGTTGTGATATGGGAGTCCATGACTCTGGATCGGAACCCCCCCGCCCCCACCCCCCCTCTCGGAGACAGTCTTGTTTGCTACATCTGTATTGCCTTACATGTCGGATGCGGTAATCAGCTGTTTCCTCCCTTACCTTTGCTCTAAGATGATATTATTATGTAGCACTGACAGTGCACACAGCGCTATACATAGGATTGTGCAGGCACAATGAGTCCCTGTCCATAAGAACTTACAATCTAATGTTGATGGCCGAGGCACAGAAAGCTCAGGAGACCCCCTGCTTCAATGCTAGATGAACAAAAATAATGTCAACTTCACAAAAAAAAAGAAAAGAAATCGCTGGCATAGATTGCCGCTTTAAAAGGGGC
Source organism: Ascaphus truei (assembly GCF_040206685.1). NCBI lineage: Eukaryota > Metazoa > Chordata > Amphibia > Anura > Ascaphidae > Ascaphus > Ascaphus truei. Next base: position 70,207,244 of record NC_134488.1, on the reverse strand, counting down.
AGCTCACTTAAAACAGCATCGAAAGCATGTCACAGCTGTACGATGAAATATTTCTGCGCCTTTAGCATAAATACACCATTATCCAAACTTTTGCTCCCTTCTTCACAGATGTTGTTCTCTCATATTGAAGCACGACAGCACTACTTCTTAATAGTGCTTTTAGAGTTATAGAGCCGTAATACCCCCAGAAGCCTGAGTGTAATTCATACAATGTTAGTATCTTGCTCCCTGAGCATATCCTGCTCTTTTATTAATAAAGAAAAAGCTTGTTTAGTGTTACAAATTGTGATTTCCTTAATCTCTTGTTTCTGAGGTTACCATGGTAACCTTTAGACTTCACCGGGCTCTGGGGAGAGCTTCATTTTAACCTCTCAGACACTTAATATTTCAAACGCTTATATCTTCTGAACGAAGCATCAGATTCTTAAAATAAAAACGTTGTTGGAAAGGGCAAGAAGAGATCTCTGAAGTAAAGCAAATCAAGCCGCTGTTAGCTGGTAGACACATCTATTCTACTTGTCTATTTTCTTTCTTAATGCAGTGTGTCATCATTTCTCTTTCTATGATGATGCCAGGAAATAAGTGAATGATATCTTCTGAACCAGTGGAGAACCTATGGAAAAAAACAAGCATAGATGACAGGAGACTCCACGTTCATGTTAACAAACAGCCACCTCTTGGAATCCTGGCAGCACATTTTGGTCCAATTCAATTCGGCACGGATTCTTTCATCCAATTACACATTACTAAGGCTTAGGGGCCCCAAATTCATATTGGCATCAATGGTTTTCTTGGCTGAAAACGGCTCAATTGTCTGTGTAGCCCGGTCCTCCCTTTAGCTCTCCTCACCCCCGCTGCAGGCGGGTAGCCGGTAAGGGCGCCACAATTTTGTTTGTGCGCTCGCATGCGCAGAAAAGGTTAGCGCGTGCAAAGGTTCCAGCAGCCCCCGGGGCTGCACAACACATGACACAGTATAGCCAATAGGGCTGCTAGAATCGCCTGAGGGGAGATTGGAACTTTGGGTGTGCTTGAAGTATGGGCTGACAGTTAGGAGAATGGCAGTTGGAGCTGGGACAAGGAAGGAGTAAGTTATATGTGCAGATGTCAGAAGCATCAAACACTATAGTGGGGCAGCGCAGTCACACACACCTTGGGTGGGGGAGCGGAGCATTGGAGGGTACGGCCGTGCGTGGCCTGGTTGGTGGTATATATATCCTGGGTTATTTATGTTCAGTAAAACTGTTATCTTTCATAAGTGTGTGTTTTATTGTATGAAGGTCCTGTAGAGGGATGAATCGCCGCCATTTTTTTAAACTTTTTTTAAAAAATTTATTTAATTAACTGGCGCCCGGCCATAGTCATCGCGGGCCGCACAGAGAGGCCAGACGGGCCGCATGCGGCCCGCATGTTGTGCAGACCTCTTCCTTCCATCCTCACTCCCTCCCGATCAGGCGCGCGGCGGCCATTTTTTTTAAATTAGCGCGACCCCGTTACTAACGCGGTGGTCTCGGGGTGGACCCCGAGGACCGCGCTATAACGGGGTTTACCTGTAGTTATTTGGCACATTATTGTACTGTATGTGGTGGGGTGGGGGGAGGGGGTATTGGCCCCAAGGGTATGTGGGTAGGCCTCCTTGTGAGTATTGGGTGAGGGTGGTTAGGCCTCACGGGGTGAGGGTGTAGTGGGGGAGGGTATATGGGTGATGGTGGGTTAACCCCTTAATGACTGTAGCGGTTATTAACCGCTACGGTAATTAAGGGGTTAGGGGACATTACATTGGATGTTTTTATTCTTGTTTCTGTTTTGCAGCAGCGGATGGGGCATGGGCAGGATGAAGATGAGGATGGCCTTCATCGTGGCAGCCGGACATGGGTGAGTGCTATATGTATTTAATGTATTTATTGTTCTGTATGTATTTTAAATGGACACATGCACTATTATCCATTTGTGGATAGTAGTCATTGTGCCCATTACTATACTGTATGTTAGGGGGGTATAGGTGTTGTTGGTGTAATTATATATATATATATATATATATATATATATATATATTTCTTTAGTTAGTGGGGCTGTTGTGTGTGTTTTCTTTTTATTGTGGGAAGCGGGGGTGGGTGAAGGGGGTATTAGCCCCAACGGTGGTTTGTTTAGGGCTTGCGGGTGGGTAGCGGGAGAGTTTTACCACTTCATGACCGTAGCGGTATTAACTGCTACGGTCGTGAAGGGGTTAAGCTCACCCGCAACCCCCCCGCAAGCCCTAAACAAACAACAAGGCCCAAATACCCCCTTCACCCACCCCCACCCTACCCACAATAAAGCTGGCACGGCTGTTTAACCCCTTCATTACCTTAGCGGTTAGCCGCTAAGGTAATGAAGTGGCCTTTAAATGCATTTTTCCTGTCTCGGATGCATGCCGGGGGGCTCCGGTGCTGCTATTAATGGGTATCAGCTCCGGAGACCCCCGGCATCAATCCCAAGCAGGAAAAAGGCCAGAATTTTTTCTAAGTGCCGACCCGCCGCTCATCCGCAGCCTCTCACCATCAACTTGCCAACTTTTTCTTGCGTGGCTGATTCGCCATAAAAACGCCATTCTAGAGTGGCGAATAGCGCCGCTAAGCTACTCGCCACTACTAGAATACAGTGTGGCGGAAAATGTGTCTATTTTAGGCGGTAAGTGCCTTCTCGCCTCGCCACTGGCGGGAAAAAAAAACCGCCAACAAAATTGGCGTTTTTTTTTATTCTCGCCCCTTACTGAATAGGGGTAGGCTTTTTGGGCGGGAAACGGGCGAGAAGTGCCTTTCCGCCGCTTACTGCATGATGCCCTAAGAGAGATAATGTAATGTACCCAAGTTATGCCGCGTCTGAGACATATCCCGTTATGACAAGCTGCTTGGGAAATCTCGTGCTGAATATGTTGCTGGAAACGGAATCTGCCCTGTCCTCTAACCCTTGTAATCATAGCCAGGCATTTCTCGCGGCTGTCGGCAGCTTGTGAAGCCTGTGTTGAGCCGCTGCTTGATACCATGGTTTGCATTAGAGCAGGGAGAGTTTGAAAAAGCCCCAGAGTGGCAAGCCGAGCTACGGACACTATTTATTTTAAGTCATTCGAGCAGGGAGCCCACGGCCATCTTTAAAGGGACTCGACGCACAATGCAAAATGAGTCTGTTCGTTGTTACTTGTGCCTGAGAGCAAAGAGGATGTTCATTAGTTTTTATACACAGAGGTTTGTCAGGTGTAGGCTGTTGTTTGCCAGGACAAAAGCCCATAATAAATCGGTCAGCTTGATATCTGCAGTAAGACATACACAGCTTGCAACAGGAATAGAAAAGGACCATTTCTTGTCTGTTATTATGGACATATAACTTAACAGTCCATCACGTAAATGAACCAATAATACCAGCACTGGAATTTCTTTGTTAAAAAAAGATTGATTGTAACAAAATGACATGAGAGGCAGGTGTGTTAGAGACCCACGGTTTCCGTTCCTATCTCTCCCCCCTGAGGGGGGATACACTATATATTTATAACCTTTATGTACCTGACACGGATATGCCGAAGGGGCCCTCATACAGTATATATACCTTGAATTTAGTGCTGGCCTATGGATGAGACTTTGTTATTATGGACAAGGATAGTTTGGGTAAAATCTACTATTCTTGACATTGTGTATCAGCAAGTCTTCCTGCTCAGACACTTTTAAGAAAATACTTAAAGATGGGCTTTTACTAACAACTATTTTTGTTAATAAAGGTTTAATGAATTAATGTAAAAAAAAAAAAATAGCCTATTTTGGAAAACATTGTATAAATTAGACACTCAAAGTGTATATATACATATATACAGTATATGATAATATGTGAGGTAACTTAAGACATATAATAAGGGTAATAAATAATGATGATAAAAAAAAATATAAAGAAAATACAGTAGTGAAAATAACACTTCAATTGTTAAAAATGCTCCTCATAAAAGTCCTCCGAGGAGCAATTTAAAACAGTTACGTGCTGCTAACAAGCTCCGTGTAGGAGAATCCCAAATGGCTATGTAACGGGTATTCCCCCCCCCCAATCGCAGATCTGATGTGGGTGCAAGGAACATACGGTGTTACCATAGGTGTGGTGCATTACCTGTTGGATCGCAGGAGGGCTGAGCTTCCGCCACGGGGAACCTGGGGCAATTATACTAGGGGTAACCACTTACTCAATTCAGCGCCTCCACCTGCGATGGCTCCCACCAGAGGGGGAGTGGTTCCTCGCAGGACAATACAATAATAACATACACGGTGAGGTATAATAACTAAGGACTTTACTAACATGCAAACAACGTATCACGGCAGTACCACAATATAACCTGTGTCCCTCTCTCGAGGAGACACTTACTGCATCGCGCAGGACGCTTCCCCAACACCAGGTGATCCCACCCAGTGTCCAAAGAACCCCACCCAATGTCCCGTCCTCCTACAGAGAGTCAATGGGTGACTGCGCAGTCACAGTTACACTAAGGGGCCCGTTGGTGCACTTATGACTGTATGGTACCTGCCGAGCACTCCGGTACTCGGATCAGCAACTGGCTTCGCAAAGGGTCAGACGTGTGATGAATCCGTCTGATCCTCCAACCGAACTCCTTTGTACGCAGACCGCCAGGGCGGTCTCCCTCTGGAATAGTCTCTGCGGACCCCAACGTGGGTCCGAACCGCTTCACCGGAACCGCAGCGTCCGCTGAGTCCCTAACTAACACTTGGTACTAACGTGACAGGAACCCTAACCTACGGCCTGTCCCTGTGGTACCGCAACCTAAAGTGGCTTTGGGGAAAACTCCTAGGGGCCTACCGGGGTTAATAACCTGCCCCACTCCCCTAACTCTTCCCAGCCTTGACTGTACTTACTAAGACCTAACGAGTCCCAGCGCCTACCGCAGCAAGCTGTAGCTCACTGGATGCTGCAGCCAACGTGCTGCGCAACAAGGTGCCTGCCTGTCAGACCTCACAGCACTAAAAGCCGTGACTCTGACAAGGCAGCACTCTATACTAAGGGCAGCGTCCCTATCTTGGGCCTCCCTAAGCACTTACCCACTAAACTAGTGGGGAGTTGGGGCCTACCTGGGGTGTAGGTACCTATATGGGGCAGGAGCTGCACTCGCTCCCCGCACCCTTCCTTCCCTCACAGCTCCCTGACTCCAACTCTCTGTAACCTTCCTTTCCCAGCTCCCACTAATGTAAGTGGCAGGGTCCCTAACCTGAGGGCTGCCCCTGGCAACACTCACCTTACTGGGGAGCTGAGCTATCTCGGGCCCTGGGGGTGCTGGCCTAGTACAGGGAGTCCCTGACTCCTGTACCCTACCTCCTTCCCTGGGCTGCTCCGGTCTCTCACTAACAAAAATCCTGTCTGCACACAACATTGTTGCAACTCTGCAGCATGAGAATCTGCCAGCTCTGTTGGCTTCAATGCTGCCTGTGACAAGGGTGAAAGTGCAGTCCCCAGAGGCTGCTGGGAATTGTAGTTCTTGGTACAGCTCTTTTCTATGGGGACCGCGTGCGCGATCTTTACTGCGCATGGGCGAAGCTCGCGCCATAACCAAGAGGCAGGTGCCCGCCGGGAGAAGTCGCCGTCCCCTTCCTCCACTGCCACAGGGGTAAGGCAGGGGGCAAAGGAAGATCAGGGGAACCGGGGGTGACCCCCTTAAACTCTCCCCCTGATGAAAATACCAACGCCCCCGCTTGGAGAACAGCGTCACATTACAGAAAGTTACACAATAAAAATGCATTGCATAAACTGTACAACTTAACATGTTGACTTTAACATCTATGATACATGGCCTATCACACACAGTAATACCCGAGGCCAGCTGAGTGTTAGCTGTTTGCTGAGACCAACTGTGGGGTGCCCTTAACTGATAATGTGGGGGTAACCTCACTCTGACTTTGGTGAGCCTCCGCCTGGGTAGTCTCCGTTACCGACACTGGAGTCTCTGTAGACTCTTTGAGATTGTGGTCATGTGCAACAGTCACTGGTTCCATACTACTTCCTCCCCCTGGTGGAAGGAATAGCACAGTGTCTCTTGGCCAGACCTTTACCCGGCCATCCGCAGCATGGATGCGGTAGACTAGGAGGCCAGGACCTTTCCCGCGGTCCACTACTTGGCGGATGGGCCGCTTCTTCTTGGGTGCAAAGGAGGCAACTTCTACTAGCTCCCGTGCCACACAGTCCTTGTCCCTACGTACGTACACAGCTTCCATTGAGAAGCGAGAATAGGACACTGTCTCTTTACTCAAAGTCTCTGCCTCGCCTGGCAAGGGGTAAAGCGTAGATACTTTACCACTGCGGTGATTCGCGGTGGCCAACAGGTCCTCGGGGACGCTGTCAGTTCCCACCTCGGCTGTATCGAGACCTGTCCACAACACGTCTGGGACAGTCCACTCACTGTCCTGAAACTCGGGAGCATTTGATCCCAGTCCTGGGACCATATGGGTTGGAGCGCACGGGCTCATACTCAGTTCAGGAGCCGTAACTCTGGCCTTTTTCACGGCCACCTCCATCGGAGCAAGGGGGTTCCTTACCACTCTGCTGGCTTGCAATGGTTTTCTCTTCTTCTGGAACACTGTCAGGTATCTTCTGTGCTTCACCTGACACCACGACAGAGCTGACTGTTCTCTTCAACTGAACGGTATGCGGTAGATACTGGTCCACTCGCACGGCGGGACAGCTTTCTTCTAGGGGGGACACCTCCGCCAGGACGCGATGTCGCGTGGAGCCATTCGCCCGGGTGTCCAGACTTAAGAAGCTATCGTGCTCTGCGGTCACCTGGAGGCTCACACCCGACACCCCTGGGGCAGTCAACTCATCCTTGTTGTCGGTAGCAGGTACTGATCCCATGCCTGGGACCGATGGTACCTCTGTAGGCCGGACTGGCCGTTGTAGGGCACACGGGCCCACAGCACCTGAATACACTGTAACTGAAGTAGGTGATTCTTTGGCCCCAACTTCACTGGTGTGGTCCGCCGGCTGGCGCATCACCACGAGTGGCTGGCGGCTGAATTCACTGAAAGAAGATGGGGGTACAGACACCTTACCCTGTGATTCCTCTGTCTCACTGCTGGGGTGGTTCGCCGGTAGGCGCATCGCCACCGATGGTTCGTCCTTTTCCGTAGCTGGCTGGGCCTCAGTCCTTCCCTCTTGGTTGCAACGGGGGACTAGGGCAGCCTTGTCTGTCAGCTCCTCCACCTCCGTGGTTGAGGTAGAGCAAGTAACAGCATCTTCATCTCTGTGTTCTGCCATCTGAGATTCCTGCTTGGGATCTGGGACTGTAGACTGCAGCAGCACAGGCTTTAGAAACTGTGCCCCGCAGCTGGCACACTTGGGGCCCCAGGTCTGTTTGCCACCTGGGAAGTCACACTGATTATAAACACATCGTATACACCCCTCGTCCTCCACCACGGCCACCCGATATTCTATTGGTAGCCTAAAATGGTTAAAGTCCATACCACCAGATAGACTCAAGTCCTTTTCTAGGCACGGGCACACCAGAAAGGATATTTTCCCTCCTTTAGACCGCCATGCTCCATATAAATGAGGGTGTATTTCTCTGCATTCTGTACTGTTTTTAATGGGAACAGCAGTTGCTGATGGTTGTTCACTTTGCTTGCTCCCCCTGGTGGAATGTAAAGGAGGGGCTCGCTCTATCACTGAGTCACTCACATTGCGGGGGCGGAGCCCTGGTTTTCCCGCCAGTCCCGGACGGATTTCTGCAACACAATTTGGTGCAGGCTTGCAGTCAGCAGCACATGTGCTCTCCTGCTTTGGCGGGAGACGCCATTTTAGGTGTGACTTCCTTGATGAGGGAGCCTCCATTTTGATCACAGTTCTGGTAATCTCACTAAGGCTCTCTGAGTATGCAAGAGGGTAGCCTTCTGGTGGGGCCCCTGGGAAATGTAAGGTCGGAGGGACATTTTCCCGGCATATTTCCTGATCCGTTACTAGCCATAGTCTACAACACTGGTCAGTGGGGTCGTACCGGTGCTCTATCCTCTTCCACCCTTTGTCTATGCCCAGGAGTCTCCTAGGGCCTCACAAATTTCCCTCAACTTCACGGCACTACTGGGAACATTCCCTACTACTAGCACATGTCGCGGGGATACTTCTGTCCTCTTGGTTCGTTCGTGGGCCTCATGGCTTGCAGGCCCAAACGTGGTGAAAAATCTAAATTGGCCAATTTGGAAAAAATGAAAACAGGGCACCCCAGGTCTCTCTCAGCAGCGCCTCCAAATGTAACGGGTATTCCCCCCCCCAATCGCAGATCTGATGTGGGTGCAAGGAACATACGGTGTTACCATAGGTATGGTGCATTACCTGTTGGCTCGCAGGAGAGCTGAGCTTCCGCCACGGGGAACCTGGGGCAATTATACTAGGGGTAACCACTTACTCAATTCAGCGCCTCCACCTGCGATGGCTCCCACCAGAGGGGGAGTGGTTCCTCGCAGGACAATACAATAATAACATACACGGTGAGGTATAATAACTAAGGACTTTACTAACATGCAAACAACGTATCACGGCAGTACCACAATATAACCTGTGTCCCTCTCTAGAGGAGACACTTACTGCGTCGCGCAGGACGCTTCCCCAACACCAGGTGATCCCACCCAGTGTCCAAAGAACCCCACCCAATGTCCCGTCCTCCTACAGAGAGTCAATGGGTGACTGCGCAGTCACAGTTACACTAAGGGGCCCGTTGGTGCACTTATGACTGTATGGTACCTGCCGAGCACTCCGGTACTCGGATCAGCAACTGGCTTCGCAAAGGGTCAGACGTGTGATGAATCCGTCTGATCCTCCAACCGAACTCCTTTGTACGCAGACCGCCAGGGCGGTCTCCCTCTGGAATAGTCTTTGCGGACCCCAACGTGGGTCCGAACCGCTTCACCGGAACCGCAGCGTCCGCTGAGTCCCTAACTAACACTTGGTACTAACGTGACAGGAACCCTAACCTAGGGCCTGTCCCTGTGGTACCGCAACCTAAAGTGGCTTTGGGGAAAACTCCTAGGGGCCTACCGGGGTTAATAACCTGCCCCACTCCCCTAACTCTTCCCAGCCTTGACTGTACTTACTAAGACCTAACGAGTCCCAGCGCCTACCGCAGCAAGCTGTAGCTCACTGGATGCTGCAGCCAACGTGCTGCGCAACAAGGTGCCTGCCTGTCAGACCTCACAGCACTAAAAGCCGTGACTCTGACAAGGCAGCACTCTATACTAAGGGCAGCGTCCCTATCTTGGGCCTCCCTAAGCACTTACCCACTAAACTAGTGGGGAGTTGGGGCCTACCTGGGGTGTAGGTACCTATATGGGGCAGGAGCTGCACTCGCTCCCCGCACCCTTCCTTCCCTCACAGCTCCCTGACTCCAACTCTCTGTAACCTTCCTTTCCCAGCTCCCACTAATGTAAGTGGCAGGGTCCCTAACCTGAGGGCTGCCCCTGGCAACACTCACCTTACTGGGGAGCTGAGCTATCTCGGGCCCTGGGGGTGCTGGCCTAGTACAGGGAGTCCCTGACTCCTGTACCCTACCTCCTTCCCTGGGCTGCTCCGGTCTCTCACTAACAAAAATCCTGTCTGCACACAACATTGTTGCAACTCTGCAGCATGAGAATCTGCCAGCTCTATTGGCTTCAATGCTGCCTGTGACAAGGGTGAAAGTGCAGTCCCCAGAGGCTGCTGGGAATTGTAGTTCTTGGTACAGCTCTTTCCTATGGGGACCGCGTGCGCGATCTTTACTGCGCATGGGCGAAGCTCGCGCCATAACCAAGAGGCAGGAGCCCGCCGGGAGAAGTCACCGTCCCCTTCCTCCACTGCCACAGGGGTAAGGCAGGGGGCAAAGGAAGATCAGGGGAACCGGGGGTGACCCCCTTACAGCTATTTAAATTGAGTATATAAAAATATATTTTGGGTTAAATGAAAAAAACACAGTTTTAGTTGACTTGATGTTCAGGGTGCAGGTAGCAAAATACACCGAGATCTGTTTTATGTTCATCAAACAGGACATTATTTAAATGAGCAAATGCTAAAGTTTGGGGATAAGAGCAAATCTACCTATCCAGACCTGTGAACACATGTAGTAAAGCGATTTACCAAATGTATGGTGTGATCAGCATACAGTAAGAGGAAGAGAAAATCAATACTAATATAAAAAATAGCACTAGTTAGGGCAGGGGTTCTCAACTCCAGTCCTTAAGCGTCCCCCTCCCCTCCAACAGGTCAGGTTTTCAGGATATCCTAGCTTCAGCACAGGTGGCTCAATCAGTCCCTGCTTCAGCACAGGTGGTTGAATTAGTCCCTGCGTCAGCACAGGTGGCTCAATCAGAGGCTCAGTCTAAAACTCCACCTGTGCTGAAGATGGGATATCCTGAAAACCTGACCCAGTGGGAGGGATTGAGGACTGGAGTTGAGCACTGTGGGCACTGTGGATAGATCCTGGAGGTGGGCACTGTGGATAGATCCTGGTGGTGAACACTGTGGGCACTGTGGATAGATCCTGGAGGTGAGCACTGTGGATAGATCCTGGAGGTGGGCACTGTGGATAGATCCTGGAGGTGGGCACTGTGGATAGATCCTGGAGGTGGGCACTGTGGATAGATCCTGGAGGTGGGCACTGCGGATAGATCCTGGAGGTGAGTACTGTGGGTACTGTGGATAGATCCTGGAGGTGATCACTGTGGGCACTGTGGATAGATCCTGGAGGTGGGCACTGTGGATAGATCCTGGAGGTGAGTACTGTGGGTACTGTGGATAGATCCTGGAGGTGAGCACTGTGGGCACTGTGGATAGATCCTGGAGGTGAGCACTGTGGATAGATCCTGGAGGTGGGCACTGTGGATAGATCCTGGAGGTGAGCACTGTGGATAGATCCTGGAGGTGGGCACTGTGGATAGATCCTGGAGGTGGGCACTGTGGATAGATCCTGGAGGTGAGCACTGTTGATAGATCCTGGAGGTGGGCACTGTGGATAGATCCTCGAGGTGAGCACTGTTGGCACTGTGGATAGATCCTGGAGGTGGGCACTGTGGATAGATCCTGGAGGTGAGCACTGTTGATAGATCCTGGAGGTGGGCACTGTGGATAGATCCTCGAGGTGAGCACTGTTGGCACTGTGGATAGATCCTGGAGGTGGGCACTGTGGATAGATCCTGGAGGTGAGCACTGTTGATAGATCCTGGAGGTGGGCACTGTGGATAGATCCTCGAGGTGAGCACTGTTGGCACTGTGGATAGATCCTGGAGGTGGGCACTGTGGATAGATCCTCGAGGTGAGCACTGTTGGCACGGTGGATAGATCCTGGAGGTGGGCACTGTGGATAGATCCTGGAGGTGAGCACTGTTGGCACTCTGGATAGATCCTGGAGGTGAGCACTGTGGACAGATCCTGGAGGTGAGCACTGTGGACAGATCCTGGAGGTGGGCACTGTGGATAGATCCTGGAGGTGAGCACTGTGGACAGATCCTGGAGGTGGGCACTGTGGGTACTGTGGATAGATCCTGGAGGTGAGCACTGTGGACAGATCCTGGAGGTGAGCACTGTGGACAGATCCTGGAGGTGAGCACTGTGGACAGATCCTGGAGGTGGGCACTGTGGATAGATCATGGAGGTGAACACTGTGGACAGATCCTGGAGGTGAGCACTGTGGACAGATCCTGGAGGTGGGCACTGTGGATAGATCCTGGAGGTGAACACTGTGGGTACTGTGGATAGATCCTGGAGGTGAGCACTGTGGACAGATCCTGGAGGTGGGCACTGTGGACAGAACCTTTAACCCGTAAGTGCCAGAGGAGACAGCAAGGCAATATGTTTCCAAGCTCTATGGCACTAAAGGGGTTGATAATCACAGAAATAAAGGCGCTAATTACAGTGACGTGTTTCAGAGATTCTAATTAGGTGTTTGATGCCCTTTTAAATAATGTAAGTACATTATTGCCCAAAATGTCAATAAAATGCACTGACACTGCTGTGCTTAGCTTAGATTGCATTGTTACTGTGATGGAGAAAACAAGATGAGAAATGTCCCCCCACTGCGTGTCCGCTCTGTAAATGGTAAATAAAGGTTGTTGATCTAAAGCACGGGTCTCAAACTCAGCCCTCAAGGGCTACCAACAGGCCAGGTTTTCAGGTCTTCGAATGAGCCACTCATTGAGCCACCTGTGCTGAAGCAGGGATATCCTGAAAACCTGACCTGTTGGTGGCCCTTGAGGGCTGAGTTTGAAACCCCTGATCTAAAGTTACACTAGTCCGATTTTCACCAATATGTAACCAATGAAACATATTGCTGTTTGTTCACTTTGATCCTCTGTGGGACTGATCCTTTAACCCATGAAACATGTCACGGTCATGAGGTCACTTTGGTCCTATGTGGGACGGCACCTTTAAAAGCTCCTGATTTCCCAAGGAGCACAATGATGGGCAGTGAAGGCAATCAAAACAGCCACCAGAATGTGGGGGGCAGAAGAATTATCAGCTCTCCCCCTTCTTTGCCTGCCAGGGGGTATCCACGTATAGAGCGTCTGTCATTCACAGAGGCGTTCGAGCGTAAAGCAAGAAGAGCCCCACGAAATTGGAATCTTCTGCTTCATTGAATGCGCCCGTGACTTCTCTTCCTGCGTAGGCTCGGCCCGGACTCTCCCGCCTGACAGCGCGGCCGATATCAAGCTCAGCTGCTGCAGCTACATGGGACAGGAATGAGATCTAGTACAGGAAATTGGTCCCAAGTGTCACTTAAGTGCAGTTCCACTGAGGACAAACGTGAATCTAATGGCAGTGACATGTTTAACCCCTGCTATGCTGGAGGGACAACGCAATCCCTGAATGGGCTCTGGGTTACACCTTTAAAAAAAAAAAATTGGACAAGTATTATTTAGTATTTCTTTGAAAGTCATAACATTTTAATGCCTCGTTCGAACTGCTAGATATTTACTGACGTCTCTCAGCTGCAAAACTGGGGTGAAACACTTGCAAAAGAACCGCGCCAATCTAACTGCGTTCAATGGGATTCCTTTTGTTTGTTAAACCTAGTGATGTGGTTTTTTTTTTTGCATTGGCTGTGCCCCAGTTTTGCAGACTTTAGTAAAGGTATTACTGAGGTATTACAGGATTTGAAATATTAGAGTAATTGTCAATGTTGTCATTCCAGTGGGAATCCGGAAAGTGCTGAGTTTCCAGAAAGCCCTATCAATGCAGAAGATACTCAATGCGGGAATTTTTTTTATTTGGCATTAAAATGGGTGTAAAACGCTTCTCCCCATCCAGTGGCGAATTAAAAATGTTGCCGCCCATAGGCACTTACACCGGGCTGCCTCTTCCTGTAGCGCCGCCCTCATCTTTCTGCAGCATCGCGGCGTCAAATGACGTCGCATTTTCATGACAACGTGACAAAATGTGATGTCATGTCCCCATATGACGTCACAGCATCATTTGACGCCGTGATGCTGCAGACGGAGGAGGGAGGCACGAATGAGAAGGTAAGAGACCTTTAAAGAGGCCCCACGCTCCCCCCCCTCCCACCACCAATCAGTAGGAAAGAGCGGGACCTCTGTATGCTGCCCCCACATTTTGCTGCCACAGGCCCGGGCATATTGAACCCAATAGGAAATCTGCCACTGCCCCCATCCTTAATGAAGGAAGCTGGAAACCCATATGACGTGTAAGGGGATGTATCTTGTGTTGGACGACTTATGTTTAGAGTAAAGCTCTTTGGGTATCTCTTTGTGTTTGCAATATTAATGTTCCCTTAATCCTCCTCCCATTTCCCTCTTTATTTTTTCTGTATCTCCTATACCCCAAAACCTAAATAAAAATGTTGTTTAAAAGGAAAAAGGTTGCAAGGTGTTCCCATAAGTAACGTGATATGAAGGGAAAAAAAGAGAATGGATATAATTTGGAAGGGAAACTAAGGGGAACTCCTGCAGATGCAATTGGGTTTTTAGGGTCATTTATTTGGGGTGGTCATTTCTAGCGGGTCAAACCTGAAACAGTAACCTGGTCTCATATAAAAAAATGATACTTTCGCTTTGTCCTGTAAAATGAAAAGTGTCCAAAACATTTCATATTGGATAACTCTGAGACGCAGCTAAAAGTTTGTGTTCAGCAGCAAATAGAAAACGAGCGATGATACAGAGTCAATTATTGGGGTCACCTTCACTGTCAGAGAGCCCTGCAGTGCATCACCTTGCAATGAGCTGCTGGCTCCTTCAGTGAAGGAGTTAAAGCAGATACCAGCAGGGATGGCCTGACTGCAGAGTGACTGGACTGCAGATGTCCAAATGAGGTGGTAACTGGGGACAGCAGTGTATTCAGGAGGTCACCTACTACTGTAGAAGGGTTAATTAGTTCACTAACCTTTCTACTTGTCCGACCGCCCTTTTGACAGTGAGGAAGCCTTAAGGGGGCACATACTGAGCCTTCTACAAACTTTGGGTTTGGATTGTGACTCGTCTTGAGCTTTATCTTGAGGTTTAACAGAGAAGACTAATCTTGCTGTCACCTCCCGTGATAAGTTTGTGGTTCCGCCATCTCCACCCAGAGATTTCCCAAGGGCCATGGTTTAGATGGGAGCTAAGCAGAAAATGCACTGGCCAATTTAGCCATTGGCGAGAAGTGCGTTATGATCCAATGGCTTGGTGAAAAAGCTGGAGCAACTAGGCTTAAAACACATACATACATACACATATGATAAAAAGTGTATAAACAATAATAGACAGCACTCTAAATAATGAATAAAAAAATCATAAAGTACAGGGTGCAAACGGAACAAAGTGGGCCCAAACAACCCCACTGAAGATCATATAAACCAAAACAAGGGCTCCAGCACACACTGATTAATAGAGAAAATAAAAGAGTCACGGAATAAGCCAAAAATGTAATAGCGGTAATAATAGAAGAATAGGTATCACACAAATATGGAAATGCTACACGACTATAAATTCAGAATATATGGATCTTAAAAAGCACAAGAGTAGGGGGGAGAGACACAGGGAAGGGGAGTGGGGAAAAAAACACTAAAGGAAAAACTGCAAACAAATAAACATAGAATAAGACAATGGGGGAGGGTAAGAGGGGCAACGTTTCAGGGTAACAACCCTTTCCTCGGGCCCGTGTGTAGAGGATTTATTGACCAAGGGTTATGGGGGCCAGGGGTGCGGTTATCCAAGGAGATATCAGAATGAGTGACCTTATTAAATATAAGAATATTATGAGATGTCCTCGGCTGAACGTGCTAAAAGCTACATATGTGTATTCGTGGGACTGATTCACACATAAGGATTACAGACACATGATGTCTAGCAGGTACTAAGAGACAGATATTAATATCTCTCTTAATTTTAATATTACACGGTAATATTTAGTCTTATTGGGAGCGTCATGCGTGCCGGAATGTATTAATATGTCTCGCGTGCCAGTAAGTACTACTAAACTGAAGTTATGAAGTTATTTAGATAGGAAAAGCAGTTTTTAAACGTCCTTGGGTGGGAGGAGTTTTACTCTGGGAAAACCTGCAACCTCACCACTGATTTATGAGAGGGGCTGGGTTTAGGTTGTGTTCAATGGGAAATAATGGTATAAGAACCAGGCTCAGCCTATGGCTATTGTCTTTCATTTCTTTTGTGTCATTCTGAGATCGCTGTATGAACTGCTAATCAAGATTCGTGATTATTTCATAATTCCAACTTTAAGTAAGTGCATATTTTGTCTGTTATTTGTATAATCTCGTGTGTTCACCTTTTTCAAGGAATAAATTATATTTTATCATATCTCAGCCGTGTTCAGTTCAACCCAGTTATATTTTTGGTGTGTATTATTAATAGCCTGTCACAAAGTTACCGTCACAGGGTGCTAGTCGAATATTGAGGGAAAGGGCATTCCAGAGGTATGGGGCAGTCAGTGATAAGGGTTTAAGTCGGGAGAGGGCTTTAGATACAAAAGGGGTAGAGAGAAGACATCCTTGAGCAGAACGCAAGAGTCGGGATGGTGTATAGTGAGAAATAAGGGCTGAGATGTAAGGAGGAGCAGAAGAGTGTAAAGTGGTAAAAGTGAGGAGGATTGAGTGTGTGATACAGGATTTGATAGGAAGCAAGGAGAGGGATTTCAGCAGGGCAGATGCTGAGACAGGTTTTGACAAGAGTAGAGCGGCAGCAGCATTTTTGATAGATTGTAGGGGAGAAAGGTGAGAGGCAGGAAGGCCGGACAGCAAGAGGTTACAGTAATCTAGACGGGAGAGAATGAGGGCCTGAGTCAGAGTTTTTGCAGTCAAGCAACAGAGGAAAGGGCGTATCTTTGTAATATTGCGGAGGAAAAACCAACAGTTTGTGGTTACCTTTTAAATTTGGGAAGAGAATGTGAGAGAGGAGTCGAGTGTGACCCAGAGGCAGCGTGCTTGGGCTACTGGGTGAATGATAGTACTTCCAACAGTAATTTGTAAGGAGGAAATATGGCCAGGTTTAGGAGGAAGTATGAGGAGCTCAGGTTTTGCCATGTTAAGTTTAAGTCGGCGGAGGGCCATCCAGGATGATATAGCAGAGAGACATTCAGAAACTTTAGTCTGTACAACAGGTGTAAGGTCAGGGGTAGAAAGTAAATTTGTGTGTCATCAGCATAGAGGTGATATTTGAACCCAATAGATATGATTAGGTTACCTAAAGAGAGTGTGTAAAGAGAAAAGACAAGGGGTCCCAGGACAGAGCCCTGGGGTACCCCACAGAGAGATCGATAGAGAAGGAGGTGTTTGCAAAAGAGACACTGAAAGTACGATGGGAGAGGTATAAGGAGATCCAGGATAGAGCTTTGTTACGAATGCCAAGAGTATGGAGAATGTGAAGCAGAAGAGGGTGGTCCACAGTATCAAATGCTGCAGAGAGGTTGAGTAATATGTGCAGAGTGTAATGACCTCTGTCTTTAGCAGCATGGAGGTTATTAGTTATTTTACTGATGGCTGTTTCAGTGGAGTGAGCAGTGTGTAAGCCAGATTGTAGAGGGTCTAGGAGAGAATAGGTGTTGAGAAAATGGAGCAAGCGAGAGAATACAAGACGTTCAAGGAGTTTAGAGGCAAAAGGCAGGAGGGAGAAAGGTCAATAGTTAGAAAGACAGGTAGGGTCAAGCTTGCTGTTTTTGAGTAATGGTATGACTGTTGCATGTTTGAAGGAAGAGGGAAAGGTACCAGAGAAGAGGGAGGAGTTAAACATTTGTTTGAGCGTAGGGATTATAGTAGGAGCACGAGGGTTTAGGGAATGGGGTCAAGAGGGCAAGTGGTAGAGGGAGAAGAGGAGATCAGCAACGACACATCCTCCTCCGTGACAACGAGTCAAGGAATGCAGGAGGAGAGTTAGGAAGAAATGTAGGATGGGAGGAGGATACAGAGGGGATGGCCTGACGTATGGATTCCACCTTTTCCTTGAAATAGTCGGCAAAGTCCTGAGGTGAGATGGAAGAAGAAGAACAGGCAGCAGTGGGTGGACTGAGTTGGGAGTCAAAGACATAGAAGAGTCGGTTGTTGCTTATGATTGGGGGTTGTGTTAGGAACCCTTCATTTACCAGTGACCCCAACAATGTACCTTGCTTGATTTTTAAAAAAAATATATCTTTAAAAAAAGTTTCTTTGGTATGTACTTCAGGGTAGAGCCCCAGAAGTCTGTTAATGACATAATGAGATGTTAACTTCAGTTACCATCTCATTAAGTACTATCAGGGATCTTCAAAGCTCAGTAGCAATGTGTTAAGTGCTGACTTCAGCTGTAAGGAGCCCTTACTATAATGGACGTTAGGGCTAATGATATGCAAAAGAGGTGTTCTCACTAACACCGCATATCCACAGAGCTCTGTTCTAGTTACCACAGGGATTTAACGTAACAGTTAGTTAGGTCAGAGCTGAAGGTGGCGTTGCTCACATTCAGACCCGGAAATAGGTCTTTTACAGGGTCTGGCTGAGTGTAACACCGCAGTTAGGTTTGATTTAATTATCGTATTGTTATTTACAAGGATCACTTCCTCTCCTGTCGTCTCTCTTTTTAGTTTAATTAACCACTTATTCAGGGTCTGCATGAGAGTAACGCCACGTTTGTTTAAGACAGCGTTGACATCATGTTACTTGAAGATAACACAAGGCAGTGCTAACTTCACATGGTGTTAAGCGTATGCTAATGAGATCGCTAATAGCCGTTGGTTTTGTATATATTTAGCATTGAAGATACCCGTTAAACCCAGGGAAACTAACAAACGTTACTTCTTTAGATAACATCATCTTAGTAGCCCAAATTTAACATACTACTGAAGACTTACCCCTTACTTTTTTCAAATAATTTTGTATACATTTTCTTACCTAACATAGTGTAACGGTCCTTCCCCCACCCTATGGGAGATTCCCCTGTTACCAGGTGTTTGTGCATGCTACCTGTAGGGTCACAGAATTGCTGTGTTGTCCGCCGATGTTTTTGGGGACCCAGGACAGCCTTCTGGGGTACATACCCAACCTTGATCTCTAGTGGTACAGCGCCTCCATCTGCCGCAGGCTCCAAATGTATGGAGGCGATCTCCTACACAGAACACAATTCTCTCTCCTTCCCCGGAAAGATTACAAACCAGGCAGGAGGTATGAATAACTGGAACGGGTTTATTCTGTACGGGTTTATTCTGTTCAGCCACACGGTCACAGCAGGCTTCTGCCCAATGCAGTCTCTGGCTTGTTATCCAGCTGTAGGATGGTCCCGGGACCTACACTACAGGTCAAGGGCCCCCGCAGCAGTCCTTGCTCTTCCCTGACCCTCTGAGGGGAAAGGTGCACACTCACTCTCCCCCAAAGGTAAGAGGAACAGGGAATGCCAATATGCAGGCAACCTATTTGTGACCTGCCTGTCAAGTGGGGAGAGGCACTAACTAAATTTATGTTGCAACTCCCATAAGTACAGTAGGAGGAGGGCACCAGGTCTGACCCAGGATTGGGTAGAACCCAGGCCTAGTTCTACCTCCTCCCTTGTCAGTCAAGGGTACTGCTGTGAGTGGGGAAAACCCATGACGGATCCTAGCAGGCCTGTTCTTAGCAGGACTTACTGCTAGGGAGGGCAGACTGGTAGCCAAAAACTAGCCCTGGCTACAATAGTAACACCAGAGCTGAGTGTAAGGAGGCCCATTGTAAGGGGGAAAGGGTGCGGCAGAAGGAGGGTTGGTTGGAAGTCTAAATTGCCAGAGTGCAATAAATTACCCTTATCAAGCGGGACAGTTGGAAGCGAGGTCTAGATTGGACATCCACCACACAACCTGTGGCCAAGGTGGCCACCAAATAGTGGTACTGTGCCTAATTAAAAAGAAATCCCAAAAAGCAATTAGGACCATATTTTAGAAACACATGTATTGTATTTATGCTTAGAAAGCAGGGAGGCTTCCTAGAATAAATTAATTTAAAAATAGAAAGTGCAGCCCGTGGTTGTCTATCTACGTATCTGTCTATGAATCAATTGATCTATCATCTATCTATTATTTATTTATACAATGTTTTACCAGGAAGTAATACATTGATAGTTACCTCTCGTTTTCAAGTATGTCCTGGGCATAGAGTTAAGATGACAAATAATACATGGTTACAAATACAGTTACATAAGTGAGCAGGGTATACATCATATACAAGACATTGCATGCACAGTATCTATTATCTATCTACCTACAGTACCTATCCATCTATATACACAAACACATTCACACACACAAACACTGTATGTTGTTTGGACTGCCTTCAATTCTCCAGCTGCTTTCTTGGTGCAGTTTCCATGACAGAACACAAATTGGAGCATCTCAAACGAACAAAGCCCGTTGAACGGATAATCTCGCCAAGAACCCTTTCTAGAGAGGTAAGATTAGCATGAGAATAGCACTTCTCGTCGCAAATTGAATTCCTGTAGCGCTGTCACCCTCCTCTCGAAACGAGAGCTGCGGAAAAGGCGTTCGCGGCTAAAATAATGCAGCCCCGTATGCCTGAAACCCCGAGAGAGGGAACCTGGCACCTGAAAACTTAAGACAAATTTACATTTTAATGGGAAATCTTACAAACTGTCTGCCTTGGAAGATACAAATTGCTCGGTGGATATGGAAGTTACCTTTCTTGAAATGAATCCTACAGCACATGAAAGACTTCAGTGATTTTTTTTTTCCTGCCTCCGTTTTTTTTTTTTTTAAATGCAAAATAGGGATTTTAGTAAAGGATTTTATTTAACACTTTCACTGACTCTAGGGCATGTAAAGCAGGGGTGCTCAACTCCAGTCCTCAAGAACCCTCAACAGGTCAGGTTTTAAGGATATCCCAGCTTCAGCACAGGTGGAGTTTTTGACTGAGCCTCTGATTGAGCCACCTGTGCTGAAGCAGGCACTGATTTAGCCACCTGTGCTGAAGCAAAAAATGCATTGCTGGCCCATCCTACCGTACATTTCTCACGTATTTGAATGATATATATTATGTTATAATGGTTTTTGTTGGTGTAGTCTTTTAACATGTCATTTCTACAGTGACTGCTTTCTAATATCTTTGTGCTTTGCCTTACGCCGGAACGTTGTAATGAATAGTTTATATGGTGCAACGGGAAGCTTTAGGAATATAGGACAAAATGGGATAAATATTTGTTCATGTCCATATTATTCTTCACTGTATGAAACCTGAGCACTAATTAATAATAATAATAGCATATTCTTGTATAGCAGTGCTAGTTTTACGTAGCACCTTAAAGAGACATTTTGCAGGCACAGGTCCCTGCCCCGTGGAGCTTACAATCTATGTTTTGGTGCCTGAGGCACAGGGAGATAAAGTGACTTGCCCAAGGTCACAAGGAGCCAACAACAGGAATTGAACCAGGTTCCCCTGGTTAAAACTCTCAGTGCCAGTCAGTGTCTTTACTCACTGAGCCACTCCCTCTCCCTAAGAAAATTACATTTCCACCTGGATGGCAAAGAGAAAGCAGTTTTTCCCTTGAATTCTGCTAAAGGGACAGACTTGCTTTTAGAGTGTAAGCTCCTTGCGGTCAGAGTCCCCATTACCCACTGCATCAGTGTATGACAATGTTGTGGGTTTCTTGTTATTATTGTCGCAGCCCCACGGTACCGCGCTGCAGAACATGTTGGTGCTTTGTAAATAAATCATAATTATACAAAGATCCCACAATGCACTGTAAGTGCCATTTGCTGGATCCTGGGGTTGTGGAAGCAGAGTGTGTGCTGTATCACAGCCAAATGCAAAATTGGATTGACTGACCTGTCGTTGCAGGGGTTAAAGGCTGACCATGTACAGCAAAAAGCAATTAGGAAGAGAATCTGTTTGTGGCATTCCTGCAGTGTGACTGCTGTGTTTATGATTTAGGGCCGTGTTTAGCAAACGGGGATAATCTGAAAGGCAATATATAGCACAGGGGTGGGCAACTCCAGTCCTCAAGGGTTACCAACAGGTCAGGTTTTCAGGATGTCCTTGTTTCAGCACAGATTGCTGAATCAGTGGCTCAGTCAACAACTGCCCCAACTGTGCTTAAGCAGGGATATCCTTAAAGCCTGGCCTGTTGGTGGCCCTTGAGGACTGGAGTTGGCCACTCCTGTTTTAACCTTATTTAAGTGAATGGACTGAGGTGAATAACAGCTTACAGTAGCACAACTTAAATAAGTTCATGAATGTTTATTTTAGACATCTGTGCTTATGTCACAGAATGTGTACCACCAGGGCACCCTGATACAGTCAGTTTATTCATACAGTTAGTTTAAAAGCAGCCATGCATGACAGATTTGCTTTTAATGGTGCTGGGTGTCTTACAAACACATTGATAAGTCCCCCTTGTAGTTTTACTTATCTGATAATTATTTTAATCTTTTGAACATAAAGTTATATTGATGCCACATTGATGTTGACAATATAAGAATAAAGAACAAAGTATGTCTCTTCCTTAAAGCAGCAATCCCCTTCAAGAGCCTATATGAGTTTAACTCATGTCAATTTAGTATCTCGCCCCTGAGCATGTCCGGCTCTATAAAAATATAAGAATAATGGGTTTTTTTTGGGGAGAGCGCTTTATGTTAACTTCCCTAACACGTAATATTTAAAAGAAGAAAAACAGCTTTGTAAAGTAAGTAATCATAAAGTGCAGGAACATATGGCGATCAGCGCCGGCGGCTGCTTTATATAGGCCCCAATATCCAAGGCATAGAACTTTGAACGGTGAATTTAGAACATGCTGAAATCTCCCCGCTTTGCCGGCATTTTTAATGGCACGGACCGAAAGAAAGTATAAATGTTTTTAAACAGACAGCAAATAGGTGGACATTTTTCTTTATCGAGATGATACATTTTTTAAAAAGAAAGATGGTTACACTAAGATTCATGGAGGTGTGTTCTAACTTATCACACCACAATCCCACATTAACGGCAATTCAAGTCAATGGCAGTTAACATGGGATCAGGGTACAATGGCAGCTAACATGCGATCAGTACAATGGCAGCTAACATGCGATCAGTACAATGGCAGCTAACATGCGATCAGTACAATGGCAGCTAAAATGTGATCAGTACAATGGCAGTAAGAAGAAAATAACAGAAAATGCTCTCTCTACCTGTTGGGTGCTCACCAAGGATAATCAGCATCCTAGGAAGCTTAATATATACAAAAACAAGGGGGGACAAGGAGCGGAAAAGAGAGAAAGAGAGAGAGAGATCCTTTTGGATAGGGGCACTCATAAATAATTCCCAAAAATGAGCCAGTTTAAAGATAGTCACTATTAAAAAAAATTGTACCGGCTGAGGTCTCTCTTAGCACAAATAAACCGTATTCCTAACGTCTAGTAATGGGCCTGACAGGTGGGTCATGAGTTGCATGTGTCTGGCAAAAATTGCTGAATTTATAGGGTTGTTATGGAACAAGAGCCACATTTCTGACTCACCCCCCTCTCTCCTTTGCAGTTTCTGCCTGTCAGATTTTATTCCCAGCTGCATGGAGTCTGCAGACACATACTGTGCCTGCGTGGCTTGCAACAATGTTGCACTCCTTGCCTGCGAGCATGACATCAGTGAGCTGCTACAGCAGTCTCTGAGATCCTCACCAGAATGGGCTAGTCTGCCCCCCCTCCTGTTTGTTCAGACATGGTCTGCCCCTAGACTTTTCCTTTGCCCACACCGCACCTCACTTTCTTTTCAACCCTGGAGACAGTGAGTAAAGAACCTTTCTCTGTTTATAACCCTTGGTGAGGCCATCTCTTTTTACCGGTTCCTAACTAATAATCACCAATACACACTATCCACAAGCATCTGTACCCTGCTACCTTTTCCCAATAAAGTGGAGGAAATATTACAGGACTTGGAGTGATTTAAAAGGGAACTGTGTTAATGCTATCGGGAGCCATTCATACCAACGTGCCCTGGCTTCAGAATAGTAAAAAGAGGACCGTGTGCCTTGGGAAATACACACAGAGGAGCTGCTACCCACAGCCTTTATGCTAAAGATACAAGCGAGCAGCTTACGTAGCAAATATATAAACAGCAGTCTCTCACCACATTGCACAAGCACGTTGCTACACAGAGCCATAAGCCTCTACACAGCAAACTACCACAGCTTTATGCAAAGACAGTGAGCAGCCTTACTTTGCTAATACTACACAAAGGAATCACACAGCAGCTACTACTCAAAGACTTTATGCTATACAGAATAGTCTCTGCACCCCAGGACAAGCAGCAGCTTCACTCTGCCAGACAGGGCAGCAAGCTTTATACAGCAAACTGCACACAGCCTTGCAACAAACAGTGCTTCTCTCACAATTACTAATTGCCTTTCTCTCTGTCTGAGTCCACCCGCTGCTCAGCCCCACAGTGAGGAGCCAACGGACATCTGTAAGTACAGCTACCCCAACGCTGCACGCTGCAGGACACCGCTCGGCATCATCTGAGACAGACGCCCATCGCTGACAGGTAAAAGACCGCACGCCACACGCACTGGCAAAGGCCTACACACACCTACAGCATGGCAGAACTCAGAGCCTCACCAGACATCACGCAGGAAAGCGATCTCTCAGACACAGAGAACGCTGCGCAACTGCAACAGGCGCAGGCAGGCGCAAGGCCTAAACGGACAGTCACACTGACACAAAAGGCCCGCGAAAAATATGAGAGCGACATTGAAGCACACCGCGAAAGGTTAGAGAAGGCCTGGGAGGACACTGGTCGTGAAATATGTAACGTTGCAAGCACTAGTGATCAGGAGAAACAAATTAGGCAAGCTATAGCCCAATTGAGGTCAAGTCACAAACGTTACCAAATGCTGTCACAAACATATCTCGCCTACCTAAAAAGAATTAACACAGAGGAAAGCCTCAGCGAACGCGACCAGCAGGAGGCAACTGACCTGGAGCGTGACGGCTTCGTGCAGACCACTATTACTGAGGCCGAAGACCAGAGAAAAGACCTTTTGCTGGAAACTGCATCGCAGCGCTCAAGCATATCCAGACACTCATCAAGGTCAGCAAGATCAGTGCAATCTCACGCGTCTAGCGCAAGCGCGAGCGCTACCAAGGCGCGAGCCACCGCAGAGGCCGCACGTGCCAGGGCCGAATATGGTCGAAGAGAGGCAGCCGTAAGGGCAGAAAGAGCCAAATTAGACGCGGATCTAGAGGCACTCAATCAAGAGAAGGAAGCCGCTGCCGCCATAGCCCAAGCCGAAGTCCTGGAAGCAGCTGCGAGACAGGACGGCGGGGAGCTACCGTACAGACGGATAGCCTCAGAGGATCCAGCCCAACGCACTGAAGACTACGTAAGGAGCCTCTTCAGTGTAAACACCAGCGCACCATCTCAACACGGAGGGAGCGACACCACAGACAACGAAGACTCGCTAGGACCACGAGGAGAAGACGTTGCTCCGTCAATGGCACACGCTGCCTGGGATAGCCACAGCCGCAACAGTGATCCACACGCCAGAGCGCACACGGATGCACCACAACAGGCTCGTAATCCAGGTACACCCACGCGGGAGAAAACAGCCCCTCACACTGGCCAGCAGCCATCACGCGTCCACGCCAAGGAAGAGGCGACCGCACAGACCGTCCCAGCAACTACCTCAGAACGGGGCAAACGCGCCGACGTCTCAGGTCTGACAGACATAGCCAAGTACATGATCCGGCGCGACTTGGTGCACGCAGGACTCATCAGCTTCGACGACCGCCCTGAGAACTACCGGACGTGGAAGTTCACGTTCAAAGACGCAATCGACAGCTTGGACTTCTCAGCAAGGGAAGAGCTCAACCTGTTAGTTAAGTTCTTGGGGAACGTATCCAGGGAGCAAGCGCAGAGACTTCGGACGGCAAATGCACATCAACCCCAAGTAGGTCTGGACCTAGTGTGGGAAAGGCTAGAAGAGACCTATGGCAGCCCTGAAGCAGTCGAGGATTCACTCTTCAAAAGAATCGAGAGCTTCCCCAAGATCACGAATAAAGACTACTCGAAGTTACGAGATCTTGGAGACCTGCTGCAAGAACTGGAGTTCGCAAGGAAAGACCATTCCTTAATAGGTCTCAACGCCCTAGATTCAGCTCGTGGAGTGAGACCCATCCTGGAGAAGCTACCCTTCAACCTCCAAGAAAGGTGGCTTTCACAAGGTTCCAAATACAAAAGGGAGAAGCAGGTTGTCTTCCCCCCATTCTCATTCTTCGTGAGCTTCATCTGCGAAGCGGCAAAGACAAGAAACGACCCCAGCTTCATCTTAGGTGCGCAAACCACATCCAGCGCCAGCCACCCGAGGAACGAAAGGTCAACAGCAAGGTGCAAGGACTCCAGAACACCCATCTCGGTCCACAGGACGGACGTGCCCCCTACGACCCACGCGAGTCCCAGCCAGACGGCCGACAGGGACAAAAAACCAAGGGACCTTAACAAAGAATGCCCTATCCACAAAAAGCCGCATCCACTTAACAAGTGCTTCGGATTCAGGATGAAACCCATAGAGGAGCGAAAGAACCTACTCAGGGAATGGGGAGCCTGTTTCAAATGTTGTGCTTCCACAACTCATTTATTCAAGGACTGCAAAGAAGCTATGAAATGCACAGAGTGCGATAGCGACAGGCACATAGCCGCTCTACACCCGGAAGCTATGAAGCCCAAAGCAAGCAAAGCCCCTAACCCTCCGACAAAGCAGGGCGGGGAGGAAGAAGTGGGAGACACACCCCCCCCGACGTCAGTAGCATCCAAATGCACAGAAGTATGCGGAGAAGGAGACGACGGTAGATCTTGCTCTAAAATATGTCTGGTAGCAGTGCACCCAGAGGGACAACCCCAAAGAGCCAAACGGATGTATGCGATCATCGACGACCAGAGCAACCGATCGCTGGTCAGGTCAGAATTCTTCGATATGTTCGGCATACAAGACAGTACTTCTCCTTACACTCTCAGAACGTGCGCAGGGCGAATGGAGACTACAGGGAGAAGAGTGAACGGCTACACCATATGCTCAATAGACGGCAAAGTGAGCATGCCCCTTCCCACACTCATCGAGTGCAATCACATGGCGGAAGATAGGACTGAGATCCCCACGCCAGACGTGGCGCGACACCATCCCCATCTAAAAACCATTGCCGATCATATCCCACCACTAGACGAAGATGCCCAGATCCTGCTGCTACTTGGCAGAGACATCATGAGAGCACACAAGATCCGCGAACAGCGAAATGGGGACCACAACGGCCCAAGCGCCCAAAGGCTCGATCTAGGATGGGTGGTAGTTGGAGAAGTATGCATAGACAGGATACGAGGACCCGACAACGTAGGCGCCCTACAGACGAACTTGTTGGAAAACGGTCGTATATCCCACTTCAAACCTTGTCCGAACCACTTTCAGGTCCACGAGAAGCTCGAGACCAAAAGGAACTACGGAGACGCGCCTGTGGCAAGAAAATACCCCAATGACCTAGGGAGTACAGTGTTCCAGACAACAAAGGACGACGACAAACAGGCGCCATCAATGGAAGACAAAGAATTCTTGAGGTTAATGGATAAGGAGCTCTTCAAGGACGAATTGGGCAGTTGGGTGGCCCCACTACCTTTCCGCTCGCCAAGAAGACGCCTCCCAAACAACAGAGACCATGCTATGTCTAGGCTCGCTTCGCTCCGCCGTAACCTACAAAGGAAACCGGAGACCAAGGAACACTTTGTGGCCTTCATGCAAAAAATCTTCCACAGTGGCCATGCAGAGTCGGCGCCCCCACTGAAAGAAGGCGAAGAATGCTGGTACCTCCCGTCGTTTGGCGTCTACCACCCCCAGAAACCTGGCCAGATCCGAGTGGTATTCGACTCCAGCGCTCAGCATCAGGGAGTCTCCCTAAACGATGTTCTCCTCACCGGGCCGGATCTGACGAACAGTCTTCTGGGAGTGCTGATCCGCTTCCGCAAGGAACCTATCGCCGTAACCGCAGACATTCAACAGATGTTCCACTGCTTCCTTGTGCGAGAAGACAACCGTAACTACCTAAGATTCCTGTGGTACCAAGATGACGACGTAGAAAAAGAAATCACGGAGTACCGCATGAAAGTACATGTCTTCGGGAACAGCCCATCACCTGCAGTGGCAGCCTACGGCCTCAGAAGAACGGCCCAAGACGGAGAAGCAGAGTTCGGGAAAGACGCCAGGAGCTTCGTCGAAAGAGACTTCTATGTGGACGACGGATTAAAATCAGTTCCCACCGAAGAAGAAGCCGTAGATCTACTCAAGAGGACACAAAAGATGTTAGCGAAGGCCAACCTAAGGTTGCACAAAATAGCTTCCAACAGCGCCACAGTGATGAAGGCGTTTCACGCAGATGATCAAGCACCAGATCTCAAGAATTTGGATCTGGGGACCGACACGCCTCCCATACAGCGGAGCCTGGGGATAAGCTGGAATCTTAAAACAGACACCTTTACGTTCCAGGTAGCCATCGAAGAAAAACCCTTCACACGTCGCGGAGTCCTGTCCACCGTTAACAGTCTCTACGACCCGCTAGGATTCGTGGCTCCTGTCACTATACAAGGGAAGTCCCTCCTCAGAGAAATGTCCTTCGAAAAACAGGAATGGGACACCCCACTACCTCCAGAAAAACGGAAAGAGTGGGAAACGTGGAAACACTCCTTGAAGGCCCTCGAGCAACTTCAAATCCCACGCCCCTATTCACCTATATCTCTCACCGCCGCACACAGCAAAGAGCTTTGCGTGTTCTCAGATGCCTCCACCAAAGCTATAGCAGCGGTGGCCTACCTAAAAACCACGGACGTGGATGGAAGTTGCCACATCAGGTTCATCCTTGGCAAAGCTAAGCTGGCGCCACAACCTGACCATACTATACCCAGACTCGAGCTGTGTGGTGCAGTGTTAGCAGTAGAACTGGCGGAGCTTATCGAGAATGAGATGGACAGCAAACCAGATGCCGTCAAACTCTACACAGATAGCAAGGTGGTACTGGGATACATCTACAATAAGAAAAGGAGATTCTACGTATACGTAGCCAACCGTGTAGAAAGAATCAGGAAGTCAACCCAACCAGAACAATGGCACCACGTGCCCACAGAGCAAAATCCCGCAGATCACGCCACCAGATCAGTACCCGCATCTCAACTGCAGAATACGTCGTGGCTCACAGGACCAATGTTTCTTGCGCAGCCTGCGGAAACGCTACCAACCCCAGTTGACGATTTTGAACTCGTGGATCCCGAAAAGGATACGGAGATAAGGCCCCTACAAGTATCCGTGGTACTCACCAATGTATCGCACAAAAACGCATTCGGATCACATCGATTCCAACGCTTCTCAAAGTGGACGGCCCTTCTGCGAACAGTAGCCCGTCTCGGGCATATAGCCTCCTCCTTCCGCCAGACACCAGATGGTAAAACTACCGGCTGCCACGGCTGGCACATCTGCAAAGAGCTGCGCACCGTAGAGGAAATTACAAAGGCTAAGGAAACTGTTCTCAGTCATGTTCAAAGAGAAACATATGCGGAAGAGATCAAATGCATTCGCGGAAAGAAGAGTGTTAACGAAAACAGTCCACTTTGGAAGTTGAATCCCTTCATCGACAAAGACGGCCTCATGAGAGTAGGAGGCCGCCTCAATAAGTCCCAACTGAGCAGGGAGGAAAGCAACCCTCTTATCATCCCTGGCCGGCATCACATCGCCACTTTGTTGGTGCGCCACTACCACGAACAAGTCATGCATCAGGGACGACACTTCACCGAAGGCGCCATTAGGGCGGCGGGCATTTGGGTCGTTGGCATGAAAAGGTGCGTGGCCAGTAATCTCCACAAATGTGTTAGGTGCCGAATGCTGAGAGGCAAAAGCCAAGACCAAAGGATGGCGGATCTACCTGTCGACAGACTTAACACAGAACCCCCCTTTACCTATGTAGGACTCGATGTATTTGGGCCCTGGATGGTCATCTCACGTAGAACTAGAGGCGGGCTAGCAAACAGCAAACGATGGGCGGTACTCTTCACCTGCATGAGTACACGAGCTATACACATCGAGGTTATAGAATCTATGGATGCTTCAAGCTTCATAAATGCCCTCAGAAGGTTCTTTGCAGTCAGAGGACCAGTTAAACAAATACGCTCCGATTGTGGTACCAATTTCGTTGGAGCATGCAAGGAATTACAAATAAACACTAAGGACAATAGAGACAATAGTATCCAAAGATACCTGCGCGACCAAGAGTGCACGTGGACATTCAACCCTCCTCACTCCTCTCACATGGGCGGAGCATGGGAGCGCATGATCGGAGTGGTTAGGCGTATCTTGGATTCTATAATGCTAAAAACCGACCTGACTCGACTCACTCACGAAGTGCTAACCACATTCATGGCCGAAATATCAGCAATAGTCAATGTAAGGCCCTTAATCCCAGTGTCAACAGATCCAGAATCGCCAAGCGTTTTGACACCAGCAATGCTGCTGACCCAGAAAGTAGGGAACGTCCCCACCCCAGTCGAAGGCTTCCACTCTAAGGATATGCACAAACGACAGTGGAGACAGGTGCAGTACTTGGCCAACACATTTTGGGATCGCTGGAGACGTGAGTATCTGGTGACACTCCAAGAACGCCACAAATGGCAAACAGTGAAACCAGATATCCAAGTGGGGGATGTGGTCTTGTTGAAAGATAAACAGGTGGCAAGAAATGAGTGGCCCATGGGACTTATAATCAGAACTATCCCAAGCGAAGACGAAAAGGTTCGCAAAGTGGAAGTACGAGTGGCCCAGAATGGGATCGTTAAAACCTTCTTAAGACCCATTACAGAGACTATCCTCCTAATGCCCAAATCGGACTGTGATGGGGAAAAACTGGTTACCAGTGCCGTGGACTTTTAAGAGACATTGTGGTGCGTCAAGCTAACCAAGAGCTGCGCACCCACCTGGCTTCCCTTACTGGAAGGCCTGGCCAAAGGACTTTGATGCCAGTGGTACCAGCCGGTATCACATTGCTATGGAAATATGGACCTTTGCAGTATATTGTTATGTTGTATGTATTGCACATATGTTCCACATAGCTTGCCATATAGTGGTATCTACAGATACCAGACGGGGAGTGTTATGGAACAAGAGCCACATTTCTGACTCACCCCCCTCTCTCCTTTGCAGTTTCTGCCTGTCAGATTTTATTCCCAGCTGCATGGAGTCTGCAGACACATACTGTGCCTGCGTGGCTTGCAACAATGTTGCACTCCTTGCCTGCGAGCATGACATCAGTGAGCTGCTACAGCAGTCTCTGAGATCCTCACCAGAATGGGCTAGTCTGCCCCCCCTCCTGTTTGTTCAGACATGGTCTGCCCCTAGACTTTTCCTTTGCCCACACCGCACCTCACTTTCTTTTCAACCCTGGAGACAGTGAGTAAAGAACCTTTCTCTGTTTATAACCCTTGGTGAGGCCATCTCTTTTTACCGGTTCCTAACTAATAATCACCAATACACACTATCCACAAGCATCTGTACCCTGCTACCTTTTCCCAATAAAGTGGAGGAAATATTACAGGACTTGGAGTGATTTAAAAGGGAACTGTGTTAATGCTATCGGGAGCCATTCATACCAACGTGCCCTGGCTTCAGAATAAGGGTATTTGTAAGATCACACTATAATTAAAATCAACTTTAATACATTATGTAAATAATTGATAACACAAACTTTAAAAAAAAAACAATTCAAATATAAGGGTGACTAATAGGTGTGTGCGGCTGGTACAGACACTGTTGGTAGTGGATGTATATACAATCCTTGATATAGGCTGTAACGGCTAGATAACGAACAGGCTGGTATCTATAACCAATCTCACTTGCAATATAAGCCTATTGTATACATATTGCTGGTGCCTTAAGGGAGCTATTACTAGCAGGTTCTTATTTGTTGAAGAATCAATTTTTTTATGGCTTAAAAGACTAAAAAGTATTCCACAAAGAGAATCCTTAGTAGTAAGTACCCAGTTTATGTATTTAAGTATCAAGTCAAAGAGTGTCACCATACTAGAGTATATCCTCTTATAACTGATCTCTCCCTGTTTAAAAGAGATCTCCAGCTACTTGCTACTAAGGATTCTCTTTGTGGAATACTTTTTGGTCATTTAAGCCATAGATAGATTCCTTAACAAATAAGAACCTGCTAGTAATAGCTCCCTTAAGGCAACAGCAATATGTATACAATAGGCTTATATTGCCAGTGAGATTGGTTATAGATACCAGCCTGTTCGTTATCTAGCCATTACAGCCTATATCAAGGATTGTATACTGTATACATCCACAACCAACAGTATCTGTATTTGCCGGATACACATATAAGGCTGCGCTTATAGTGCCGGCGACGCGACGTCGCGGCAAAATAAATGTATTGCTGCCGTCACGTGCACTTATAGTAGAAGCAGCGTGACGGCGTGGTCGCAACCAAGTCAATTTTTCCAGCGACCGTAGCGTGATGTCACCGTCACGTCGCCGTCGCCGGCACTATAAGTGCAGCCTTAGTCACCCTCATTTTAATTGTTTGTTTTTTTTAAAGTTTTACTGTTATCAATTATTTCAATGATGTATTAAAGTTAATTTTAATTATAGTGTGATGTTACAAATACCCTATACATCCAGGTATTTTTGCCAAACACATGTAACCCATGACCCACCTGTCAGGCCCATTACTAGACGTTAGGAATACGGTTTATCTGTGCTGAGAGACCTCAGCCGGTACAAATTTTTTCATAGTGTCTATCTTTAAACTGGCTTATTTTTGGGAATTATTTAGGAGTGCCCCTATCCAAAAGGATATCTCTCTTTCCTTTATCTGTCCCCCCTTGTTTTTGTACAATGGCAGTTAACATGGGATCCCGGAACAATGGCAGTTAACATGGGATCACAGAACAATGGCAGTTAACATGCGATTATGGCCCGATACCTGTATTGTAGTTACATAGTTACATAGTTACATAGTAGATGAGGTTGAAAAAAGACTTCCGTCCATCAAGTTCAACCTATGCTAAATTTAGACAACAGATACTTTATCCTATATCTATACTTACTTATTGATCCAAAGGAAGGCAAACAAAAAACCCCATTAAGGGGAAAAATTAATTCCTTCCTGACTCCAATAATTGGGAATCGGATTAATCCCTGGATCAACATCCTTCCCATGTATACTTATTTGGTATTTAACATTTTTTTGAACAAATCTATTGTATCTGCCATCACAGTCTCCATAGGTAATGAATTCCACATTTTAACTGCCCTTACTGTAAAGAACCCTTTCCTTTGTTGCTGGTGAAATGTCCTTTCCTCCAACCTTAAGGGATGGCCCCGAGTCCTTTGTACTGCCCGTGGGATGAATAGTTCTTCTGAAAGCTCCTTGTATTGTCCCTGAATATATTTGTATATAGTTATCATATCCCCTCTTAGACGCCTCTTTTCTAATGTAAATAAATCTAATTTAGCTAGCCTCTCCTCATAAGTTAGAATGTCCATCCCTTTTATTAATTTGGTGGCTCTTCTCTGCACTCTCTCTAGTTCCATAATGTATTTTCTTAGGATTGGTGCCCAAAATTGTACTCCATATTCAAGGTGTGGTCTTACTAATGCTTTGTAAAGGGGCATAATTATGTTTACTTCCCTTCCATCCATTGCCCGTTTGATGCAAGATAAGATCTTGTTTGCCTTTGCAGCTACTGCATGACATTGGGCACTATTGCTAAGCCTGCTGTCTACAAGCACTCCTAAATCCTTCTCCATCAATGATTCCCCCAATATATCTCCATTTAATTTGTAAGTCGCCTTTTTATTCTTGTATCCCAAATGCATAACTTTACATTTATCTGTATTAAACCTCATCTGCCATTTACCTGCCCACGTTTCCAGTCTCTCCAAGTCCTTCTGAAGAGAAATTACATCCTGCTCTGATTCTATTACCTTACACAATTTAGTATCATCAGCAAAGATGGAGACTTTGCTCTCGATCCCAACCTCAAGGTCATTAATAAACAAGTTAAAAAGCAGGAGTCCCAGAACCGATCCCTGAGGTACTCCACTCACGACTTTAGCCCAACCTGAAAAAGTTCCATTTATGACAACCCTCTGTTGTCTGTCCTTCAACCAGTTTTCCATCTCGGTGCATATATTTTTACTGAGTCCAACTTTCTTTATCTCGTACACCAACCTCTTGTGTGAAACCGTATCAAAAGCCTTTGCAAAATCTAAGTAGACCACATCAACTGCATTACCCTGGTCTAAATTCCTACTTACCTCCTCATTAAACAAATAAGGTTAGTTTGGCAAGATCTATCCTTCATAAATCCATGCTGACTATTACTAATAATTTTGTTTTCCATTAGGTATTCCTGAATATTATCCCGTATTAAACCTTCAAGTAGTTTATTGAATCTCGGAGTAAATTGTTTAATAAATCATATTTTTTGCAGATTATATGTGATCTTTAAAGGAGTAATCCCTCCTATTATCAAAGTGAACTAATTCTAGTGACATGTTTAAGGAGTCTCGTCTGGGTAATCAATACCATTTTTTACCCAAATCTGACACCTATAAATATTTTTTATTTCTTTTTTTAAAGTTAAACTTCAGAGAGGTTTGAG
The DNA here is from genome assembly GCF_040206685.1 of Ascaphus truei. Taxonomy (NCBI): domain Eukaryota; kingdom Metazoa; phylum Chordata; class Amphibia; order Anura; family Ascaphidae; genus Ascaphus; species Ascaphus truei. The sequence continues at coordinate 70,173,148 of NC_134488.1, read as the reverse complement.
ACCCCCTCCCTATCTTCCTTGGTTCTCTGATAACAACAGGATGGGATAATGGGAAAGAAAACACTTAATTTTCAAACACTTCCCCATTCAGAAACCCCTAAAGAAATTCATCTGTCCGACTATGTGGGATTGCACCTTTAAAAGCTCATTTAAAATCCCACCCGCCAAGATGATTCCCATCTGTGTCCATCCTTCATACGGTCCTATTTTCCCTTTTAGTGAATCTCCGTTTCCATTTAAGCCATAAACACTGTAACAATGTACTTAGACAGCATAATATCTGTCTCTAAATACACAATGACAAAAAAAAGCTGAAGGGATGTTGGGGAGTGAAATTTCCAATGCGCCTGCAGGAAATTTCCCGTATAACGAGAAGTTACAGACAATACAAAAGCAATTGTAAACCTATTTAGGAGAACCTTGTTTTGCCTTTCCTATTTACTGTAACTCCACAATCATTTGAAACATAATAGGTGCCTGTTTTGTAACAGTGATGAAACTTTCTCCCTGAGTAGGCCTCTGAAAGGTGTTTTAGATTCTCTGCATTTCTTGCTCCACCGCCGGATTCCTTTACGCTCCACACAAACCAAGACGTCCCACCCAAAGCCCAATGAAACACAGGCACCAGCTTTGGATAAGCACAGCCACAACATTTATTACCATTTTAACAAACATAATCTTTGCGTTAATATTATTAACATATTTACAACCATATTTAGAGCAATATGCCAGCCACTGACACTAATGCTAAGTGGGCACGTGCACCTTCACCAAAGGTTACAGCAACTCACGCCGTAAAGCTTAATGTGTCACTACTCCCTTCCCAGGGCCCAAGTAGCGCCAAACAAACACGAGCATTAACCCTTTGGTTGCGGCAGAGGCTCTCTCCAGCAAAATCGCAATCACGTGACTGCTCCTTAGAACGATCACGTGATCACAGAGCCACTTTATGGAAGAAGTCCTCCTCTTCCAGTTCAATCACGTTCTGTACTCCGGAGGGTGAAAACACGAAGGGCCATGTTTACTAAGCGCTGCTTCTCCACAATACACCGATTGGTGCTAGTAGGCATCTTAAAGCCTATTCAACTGATTGCACCCGGAAGATATCTTATGAGATAGCACTGCTTAGTGAATATGGGCTGAAACCATAGGTGTGCATGTACATCTGTATACACACACACACACACACACACACACACACACACACACACACACACACACACACACACACACACACACACACACACACAGGAAGTCTGTATAGAAAAATATGAGGAGTATCAGTACATTTAAAGAGGCTTTCTAAATAAAAACAAAATGAATGAACAAAAATAATAAAAAGAATTAATAAAAACCCTCTCCAGTAAGCCAGTGCTTTTGCTTTAAAAATAGGTGCGTTCACCATGATTGCAGTGTTTAATTACATTTCCATGGTCTTATTAAAGCTTGTTATTCCCTTATTGATTTTGGCTTCTAGCAGTTTTCTGGGTAAGCCTAGCGTGTGAGTTAATCCAGTAAAAAGAATAAACAGCCGCTCACCTGTAATTCTTCGAATTTGATAATAGCTTCAGGATATTGATTGGCTGTTTTTTTTTTCTTTTCTTCATTTGCCTTCCTAAGAGGTTATACTAACATGCTGCTATTAATATACTTCAAAATACCTGCTTGGAATAAGGGAATTTCAAACAAACAGAACCATGCTCTTTAAGAACAGCGTGTGTTTGATGACTGCCGTAAAACTGTTTTGTGCTGTTCATGAGAAATTGACGCTTTGATGATACAACGGGAGCCACTTTGTCCTGAAGTTGGAAACGCAGGAGGAAAATAAACTAGAGATAAAACAATTACTTACACGCTTCTAGGACAAGTCTATATAGTTTCATTAAGGCATTTGAGGGGTTGAATTTCAAGTCTTGGATTGGGCGTAGTGTTTAAATAAAGCCCGCCTCGTGTTGATTAACCCTTTCATGGCCAGGAGGACCTGCACCGCTGCAAACACTCTGGGTAGGGTGACCAGATTTCCAAAAGTGAAAATCGGGACACAATAAAACTGTATTTCGAAAACAAATTACATCGCTTAAAAAGAAATATTATAATGGTATTTGTCCAATAGCGTCGCCATTTATACCGTTTTATTAATTTCTCTCTCCCCCTCCATATCTTTTCCCTCTCTCCTCACCTTCTCCACTATCTCTCACACAGACACAGACCCCCTCCCTCCCCCCAGTTTGTGTGAGTCTCTCCCATACAGGTAGCTTTTGTCTCAGGAAGGGGCTGTGCCCCCAAAACTTTCCTGTAGCTCTTCCTATTACTATGCAGTAACACTTAGAAAATGTTTGCAGTGCCATACCAATATATCTCTCTCCCCAGGCCTGTGTGTGTATATCTCTCTCCCCCCAGGTCTGTGTGTGTGTCTCTCCCTCCCCCTCCCCAGGTCTACCTGTGTGTTTGTGTACCTCCCTCTCCCAAAGTCTGTGTGTGTATGTGTTTGTGTATCTCTGTCCCCCCAGGTCTGTGTGAGTGCGTATCGCTCTCCCCCAGGTCTGCGTGTGTGTATCTCTCTCCCCCCCAGCTCTGTGTGTGTGTGTGTGTGTTTATCTCTCTCCCCCCAGGTCTGTGTGTGTGTGTCTCTCCCTCCCCCTCCTCAGGTCTACCTGTGTGTATGTGTCTCTCTCCCCCCAGGTCTGTGTGTGTATCTCTCTCCCCCCAGGCTCTGTGTGTGTGTCCCTCCCTCCCCCTCCCCAGGTCTGTGTGTGTGTCTCTCCCTCCCCCTCCCCAGGTCTGTCTATGTGTGTCTCTCTCTCTCCCCCAGGTCTGTGTGTATCTCTCTCCCCCAGGTCTGTGTGTGTGTGTGTGTGTCCGTTTCTCTCTCTCGCCCCAGGTCTGTGTGTGTTCTCTTTCCCCCCAGGTCTGTGTGTGTGTGTGTGTGTATCTCTCTCCTGCCAGGTCTGTGGGTGTTTGTGTGTGTGTTTGTGTATCTCTCTCTCCCCAGGTCTGTGTGTTTGTTTGTGTATCTCTCTCCCCAGGTCTCTGTGTGTGTGTGTTTGTGTATCTCTCTCCCCAGGTCTGTGTGTTTGTGTTTCTCTCTCTTCCCCCAGGAATGTGTGTGCGCGCATGTGTCTCTCCAGACCCTACCTGTCACGGGAGCAGGGGGTTGTCCATCTTTGGCCCTGGTAGCAGACAGCAGAAGTATTCACTGCTTCTGGGTCTTACTGAAAGGCTCGTCTGCTGCTAACCCCACCCCCACCCAGGCCAATCATCTCCTCTCCTCCCCACCCACAACCTTCTCTGCTGCTAAACCCACCCCCATCATCTACTAGGCCAATCGTCTGCTCTGCTCTCCTCCCTGCTGGCATCTGCTGCACCAATCATTTGCTCTTCTCCCCATCAGCATCCCCTGCTCTGTGAAAACCAGGACACTCAGCAAAAAAATGGGACATTTCGGGGTATGTCGGCCCACTGGGACACATCATAAAAAAATGGGACTGTCCCGGCTTAACCGGGGCATCTGGTCACCCTAACTCTGGGGCCTTATAGGGTTGTCAAGTATCCAGTATTGAACCGGACTGTTCTGTATTTGGACACTTTGTCCAGTAAAAAATTAGAGGTAATACTGGACATGTATGTGTATGTGGCCTGGTCTCCCTCTGGGCTCCCCTTTGGCCCTCCTTACTTCCCTGCTCACCTCAGCTGCAGCGGGGGACTTGCGGTGTGTGTGCGGGTGCCGCCGGAGCAAGCGGCAGAACCCCTGGTTAGTCCAGGAAGGTGGGCAGTGTGCAGGTACCGCTCCGGTGCTCCGTGGTGGGACACCGATAGGACGCCACCATTTTGGATGCATGCGCATGGGCATAGCAGCAGTGGCGGCAATTACTAAATAAGCCCTGCAGGGGAACTACAGTTCCCAGCAGCTCTAGGGCTGCAAGATGACCGGGCTACACTTAGCCAATAGGACTGCTAGGATTCCCTGTTCAGCTATCGATACTATTCGCGCTGGAGATCACACCAGTCAGAGCTGGGACATCAGAGGGTAAGGGTGTAGGTGCAGGGTTACAGTAGGCTCCTGCACTATGCCAGAGACCCTGGTTAGGCCGCAGCTAGGACCCGACTCCCACATAGCTTGTGGCTGCTACAGGGACAGGCCCATTAGACAGGGACACAGCCACACTTAGCATCACTAGTGTCAGGGACACAACAGAACGCCGCGCAGCAGTTGTGATCTGTGGTCTGGGACCAGACCACCACCGAAGGCACAGAGATTATCTTCACGGTGAGACACTCCAACCGGATACCACCCCACGTGGAGGCGGACGCCATCATGGACAACGTTGCTGGAACAGCGGATCCCTTATCTACAGTTGGCGTTACCGGGTGTTGGAGCACCCAGCAGGTATACCACCATTCTACAAGTGCACCAACAGTTGGAGATGTGGATGTGGGCAGCGCTGTCACACACACTTTGGGTGGGTTGACTCTGTGGATACCAGGGTGGTTGAGTGCCATGGGGCACCTCAGTATTTTGGGGTAAACCCCACAGGGGTGTGGGTACGGTGTTGGGGGCACGGTGTGGGGTTACGGCACTGCGAGGCCTGAGTGGTTCTGTTATTATCGTTATTATTCTGTTCACGTATTTGTACCTTACAATTCCTTGGTAGTTGGTTGTATTGTATCATACACCAAGGCACAGTGCTTTATTACATATCGCTGTATCCAGGAATGATTCCTTACCTGGGCTTATTATACTCCTAGTGGTTTTCCAGTGTGCCACTGCATTGTTTGTTTTTAAATTCCTTTATTTTATCAGTTGTCTCAAATAAAATATTTTAAATTCTCCATGTATCATCCAAGATTAGTGAGAGAGTGCTACAATATTGGGGTTCTTCCTCCTTTACAGTTGTTATAGCCTTCTTGCCCCATCAGCACCCTCACATTCCCATCACTATACAATATACTAAGCTGTAGCAGGGGGTTTCTCCCTAGTTTGTTCATGCATGCAGTAAACTGTTATTATTACGATCAGTGTGTGTATATACTGTATTGGTTCCTGTAACGGGGTTATCCAACATAGTAGGATTCGGTACAGGTGGAGGCGCTGTCACCAGACGGATGAGGCACACCCCAGGCTCCCAGCAGCGGAGGTTCAGACCTCCTGTGAGCCGCGGGTAAAGCACCACATACACCGTAGCCACCATATCTCCCAGGGGGTGGGGGAAAGTGCGCTACATGTTTACTGGTATTACCTCTCTGGACTTAGTGACCTGACCGGCTTGGGGGTCTGCGAGATTTCCTCAAGCAGTGAGAGAGCAGGGCTGTTGCTAGAGGGCTGGGCAGCTTCCTCCATCCTGATTGACTCCTGCTGGGTAATGAAGTCAATTAGAAAGAAGTGTCAGGAACCCTGAGGTGGGGCCAAGGAGAGGAAGAAACAGCATGGAGTGGACAGAGTTTAGACGTGTGTACAGTATGTATGTATGTGTGGGCATGTCGAGCACATTGCACCTTTCACCATTGCGTCCAGTTCTTTTGGAGAAACCACTTGGCAACCCTAAGTATCAACACACATTGAAACTTGTTTTTGACACATTGCACTAATTGCGTCATGTGTACCAAACCTGGTGCCCCATCTTCTTATACAAGATGCAGATATTTAACCCTTACGGAACGGTAGCGTGCCAGACTCCATGACGTGGTAGCTAAGTCAACCGTCACCCATAGGGTCATGCCTGACTAATTCATTGGCGCAGGTCGCAGGGAGGAGACTGACGCTCAGAAGTGCAGATTGTGACACATTATAATCTGTGCTTCCCAACTCCTCCTGACATTCCCCAAGGAGCAAACTGGGGTAGAGATGCAGAATGTGATACATCTTATTATAATCTGTGCATCATGTAACTTCTCCCCAACTCCTTCTACTGATACCCCCAAGGTACAAGCTTGGCCAGTAACGCAGAATGTGATAAATCTCATTATAATCTGTGCCCCGTGTAACTCCTCCCCAACTCCCGCTACTGACACCCCTCAAAAAACAAGCTGCCGCACATTGTGCAAAAAAACAATGTAAAGTCTTTGATACATTGTCACAAAGAGGCGCAACACAAAAATGATGCAACTGGTCAAAAATTATTACACACTCTGTTAGGGTCAATATGTATAGTACTTTTGGGCCTCCATATGAAGCTGCCACAGACTCGCTATTACAATGATTATCTGCACACAATGATCCTCAGATGACCCCCTCTGTGTTTATTCTCACATCACTTCATTATTACAGCTTCTGCAAGCTGAGAGAAACCCTTAAATGTTCGGAAATGTGTAAATTGCACCAGCTGCTTTATTGTCAGTGTCAAATATGGCAGCTATATTGGTTTCTTCTTCCAATGAATACACTAAGCAAAGGGAATTTAAGCAACATCCAACATACATAGTAGATAGATTAGGTCATAAAAAGACATACGTCCATTGAGTGCAGCCTTTGATACTTCTCCTATATATCTAGTTATATGATCCAGAGGGAGGCAAATAAAAACCCAGTAATATTTGCCAGTTACGTCTCGTAAGAGAATAAAAACTGCTGAGTCTGTAAGTCACCCTATACAGCCCCTTAGGTCCAGATCCACAAAAGGGTGCGAAGTTTTAGCACGCCTGTACTGGCATTATATGAATGGGAGTTAATGTTTGCTAAAACTTGGCACGCTTTTGTGGATCTGGTCCTTAGATTGTAAGCTCTTCAGGGTAGGAGGCAAGTTCTCCCTTTACCTTACTTTGTCATTTCCTTGCTTCTTTCATCCCCATTGTTTGCATTTTATTTTCCCTGTTTTCTAATTTTGTGATGCGCTGAATATACTGCAGGCGCTATAGAAATATAATCTACATTATATACAAAAAATATCACTCCAAGATCACTTCATGTATCCATAATCTGCTTTCGTTTTGTATCTGTTCGTAATATCCCAGGATACTTTTCCTTTCTAAAAAGACATCCAATCTTTTCCTAAATGTGTCTCCCCTGTTTCATTTGAGACTATTTTGTACAGATGTGATCTCTGCACACAGTGCTGTGCACAATATATAAGGGCAGGGTATTTATGGCCTGCCTTTGCCGTATAGCTTATTTTCTGATGTCAATGTGTTACTTTCTCATTATCTAGATCAGTCGGGATTTGTGCTGTGTCACCATAACACAATACGTTTGCATACCACCAACTATTGCTGTGCAAAGTATATGTAACTAAACTTATGTAACCCATGTTCCCCCACTCTAAGGGAGAAACTCTTCGATTACCTGTTGGTTCACAGGAAGGCCCTGAGTGTCCACCAGTGGTAGTGGGGACGAACAGGACAGGCTTTAGGGTTCTTTCTCAATTCTTCACTCGGTGCAGTGCCTCCATTCCCCGCAGGCCCCAACTGAGCTGGGTGCAGTCCCTGTAGGAAAGCTCTATGGTACTCCCAATGATTAACTGCACTCTCAGGCAGGAGTATAAAAAACAGGAACAGTCTTTATGCTTCAAACTGATCAGCATACAACAGGTACACTTGGATGGGTTCCTGGACTCAACCTAGAGAGCTTGAGGCCCTAAAGGTCAAACCCTAGCTCCCGTATTTCCTGGTGGAATAAAGGGTAGTTGCCCCACTCCCCTAAGGGAGAGGGTCCCTCCAATACTTTGAACTCTCCAACACTTTCAGCTCCAGAACCACTAAATTTAGACTCAGCAGCCCCTTTTGTACCCAGGGGGAAGGTCTTAGGTCTAAGCCCCAGATAGAGCAGCACACAGGCCCACCCCACCCCTGTCACTCAAGGGAGCTGCTTACTGCAGGGGAAAACCCAAATTAACCCTAACACTGCCTGCACTGGTACCAGGGCTTTTGTGTTAGGCAGGGTAGATTAGTAGCCAAGAGGATATATGGCTACAGTTATTTTATACCTATACCAGCATTCATCACCTTCAGTATAGTTCATTATTACAACTTTAAGAACCACTTTACAGGACCTATTAACTGTGTAATCCCAATGTGGAGACCTTCTGCTCTCGATGAATGGTGATCAGTATCACCATGAATATAGCAGTATTAATATATACACTTATCACTACTATAATACTGTAAGACTATAGTATTCATAGAATTGAGACAAGACATGACTAGTGGAATCCTCAATTTCCCCTTTGCCTTGTGCCATACCACCCCACAGACCTCCACATGTTCCATGCCTACACAAAAACATAACATAATTGTGCTTGAAAACCACCACAGCATTTTATTCACAATCGTATACAAAAATTAAGAGGACCTTGCCGGCACCACATATGAGGACTTCCAGACGAAAGCCACCAACAGTAGCCACTCAGCGGGCCAATCAAAAGTCCCTAACCAATATTCCATGAAAGGATACCACCATGCCCCTGACCATTGAGTATTCGTGCTGCTTGTACCTGTATGAGAGGTTACCACCTGTACAGACCCAGGAACACTAAAATATTTAACTTCTTCCAATGTAATTTCCCCCCTTGTGCTCCACCCCTCTCACACAGACTTCTCCTCACTTAACCCCATCTCTCCAGCCACATCTGATCTCTACTTTACTTCCCCTTAAACATAATCCTTTTTGACCAAGCTACAGGTCATTTGGACCTGCAGTCAAGCCACTTTATCGCTTAAGGCTACAGGGCTTCCTAATTTCTGATACTGCTCTCCACATGGTGCAATTTGACCCTGTCTGTACAAGACACAACGGTATCCAAAATAAAACAGTCAGAGATTAAATAGGGTGGGATCCTTCACAGCAGATTGGAAAATGGGCAGACTAGGAGGGACAAGGGATTCTATACTGCCACTGGTTGCTGTACAGGAATTGCTGTTTAGTAAATAACCATCATTAAGATTACAGTATGTCCACACTGATAAATACCCCTTAAGTGTTTTTTTTTTTCCATCTAAGTCTCCTGCCAGCAAAACTTGGACAAAAAGTAGTGTATGCATATCACTTTAAGAAATAGCTTGATTAGTAATTATTGGTGCATGCAGTAGCTGCGGATATTTTCCACACAGTTGAAAGGAAGCCAGACTAATGTGTAGATGAGTTACTAAGGTAAGATAGCTGTCAAATGTGTCAGCTAATTACACCCTGCAGTGTCCATGTACTGTATGTTAAGAAGGAAGAGCCCGGTGTAATTCTGCTGGTCCTGCTTTGTAGCTGCTAATTATGTACCTCACAATTAATTCATGTTCTGTTCTCTTGTGAGGTTGTCACCTTACATTTTTGAGTTACACAATCAAGTTTTGAAGTCAGAGCACAATTCCTCGAATCCTGCAACACCGCAGCCTTCCTTGGTAGCAAAAGGTAGTTTTTGAATTGTGTCGATTTTTCTGAGAAATGATTTGGTGCCTGTTTATTACACTACCCACCAAAATATCAACAAATACACAGTCATATCGCCGCAATGCTCCAGCATAAAAAAAAGAATGCCCGTGAGGCAACACAAACTAAAACATTTGATGAAAGTAAATCAACATGCAGTCACTCCATGGACCAACATGATCTAACGGCAGTAACATGACTAAGGAGTTAAACACATACACTGGTTTGTAATGTAGACTTGGAAGGGGTCGCATTTTTTCTGGCTACTCCCATTTGTCTGATATCACTATGTTCTGAATATGAGTTTACACTGGCAAAGCCCTCCCACCCTCCTCCCTACAGAGGCCTAAATAGAAAGAATTCTTAAAGCAGTAATCCTGCCTGGGAACGTTTTTATTTTGTCCCTCTGTGCGGATCGGTGGTCCCCCGACAGCTACCGAGATATTTGTACTGTATTTGTCGTGCCAATTTTGGCACACAAAAAAAAATACAAAAATGGTGGCGTACTACAAACATGGCAGCGAGGTCACAGGTAGAAAGCAGTGTCTTCATCTCCCATTCACGTTGCAGCTTTACTATTGCCCGCGGGAGCAAGTTCCTGCCATTTTAAATCTTCTAGTTTTTCTGGTGGACACCAAGTTGGCCTTCCCTGAACCCCTGGAAATTGGAGGTAGACGAATCAGAGAAAAAACTCTCAGATGGAATTGCTCCTTTAATTTCCTAATATTTGCTTTGAACATGGTTACGTTTGTATAAGGAAGACAATTACAATGTTATGTTCTTTCGCATCATTCTGCAAACTCGGTAACACGGATAAACCTTCAACTTCACTGCCAACACATTGTAAACCAAATGACCACACAGTCATCCCTTAAGGTGGGAGGAAAGGAGATTTCACCAGCAACAAAGGAAAGGGACCTTTACAGTAAGGACAGTTACAATGGGGAATTCATTACACATGGAGACTGTGAGGGTAGATAGATAGATAGATAGATAGATAGATAGATAGATAGATAGATAGATAGATAGATAGATAGATAGATAACTTCTTTAAAAGGTTGGACAGCTTTTTAAAAAGGAAAAGTATACAGTATAAGGATATAAATAAGTAAACATGGGAAGGATATTGATCCAGGGAATAATCTGATTGCCAATACTTGGAGTCAAGAAGGAATTTATTTTATGATATGTCACTTGGGTTTTTTACTTGCCCTCCTATGGAGCAATATACAAATATAGGAGAAAGCATCTGTCGTCTACATTCAGCATAGGTTAAACTTGATGGAGATATGTCTTTTTTCAACCTCATCTACTATGTGACTAACTATGTAACAGCCCTGCACCCTATCCCTAGCAGTGACAGCATTTTCACCTGCTTAAATTTCCCTTGCTCCCCACCATTACAGTAGCCTCTCTTACCTTTGCGTGCCCTGCCCTCTGTGATACCATTAATATTTAATCAACGCGGTGGCACAGTTGGGTTTTGCGATGCTATATTTATCCAGGATTTCTCTTTTCCTGTTGAAAGGTCACCTTTTCAAGTAGCTTTCAAAGCAACAAGAGTAATTTCTCTGGTTGTTCTTATCCAAGCGAATGAATAATGGATAGGGGAGTACAACATAAGGTTGGAGAATTTGACACATACAGGTTGCCGACTTCCCTCAATTTAAGAAATTGAAAGGCCAAGGGCAAAGTGTCCATATTACTGGTGTAGTTTTAAGAAATAAATATTTATTCCTAAAACTTCAGGAGGCTGCTGACAGAATTATGAGCTTTGGCAGAGCAGCCAAAACAAGAGGTAATGTGGCCATTGTGCTATAGAGTGCTAATATGTAAAGTGCCAATTAGGATGAAACATGTACACACAGGTTAGTGCAATATGTTAAAAGGGCAGCCCCACTTAGCTAAGAAAATAAAACGCACCCGCTTGCTGCCTGTGATGCCCCCATCACATTGCTTTTCTGACCCATCTGGCACTGAATGGGATACGTCATGTAAATTACCATTCAATTGTAATCGCCCTTCCTGTGTAAACTTGAAGAAAAAAGGGAATGAGCACATTCCCTTTTTTCTTCACGTTTACTCTGCTTCTGGATTGAAAGCACGCCAAGGAACAGAAGGTCGGGATGTGAGTATATCCCCTTTATGTGGTATCAGTGACTTTGTTTGCTAAATTGTAGCCTGTGTGGTGCACCGGCAAAAGCCCATTGTTTGTGGAGCTGCGGGAGTGGATGATCAAGCCCTGCGGGATAACGCTGTAAATACCGACACTACAAGAAGACAGGTGACATATTGAGACACCTTGCCTACTTTAGGATTACAGGGATCGACGGTGCAGCCCTGCGGGAGATCCTTGTGGCCACAGACCATACGCCACACCAGATCAGGTTAGCGGTATTTCTCTCCTCCCATCCATTTGGACCCCGGGCAGCATTGAGCAAGAAAGGCTCTGTTTGTGGAGGTCTGCACACGACGGGGAGAAGGGAGGAGACTAGCGGTGAAGTCAAAGGAAATAGGAGACACGGGTCTCACGCATTAACATACTAAGGTCAGCTGCATTTACCCCCGTGTACATACATTTTGGGCAATTTATCAAGTAACTACACTCTGTCTGCACCACACATCATTGGGCTACTGAAGATTGACCCTAAAGAACTGTTCCAACACCATTGATTCATCCCTATCTAGGTTATATTGGATCATTCCGTCACGGTCGTGCTCGCCACAAACCAGGACTGGACCGCGGGGCTGAGGTGGGGATGTATATACACCGTGCACCATCCTCTGCGAATCTCTACTTAGGTTGGTGGGAGGCCAAATATGTTTTCACTGAAGAAATGGAACATTACACGTCACACGTCGTACTTTGGACGCGCTTCATAGATGACGTGTTTATGCTATGGCAGGGTACACCAACGCTGCTAAAGGAATTTATTGGAATTTTGAACCAGAATAAACTCAACCTACACCTTACTCTAGAGTATGACTATAAATCCATTTGCTTCCTGGATTTACAACTAAGAAGAGGGAAAGAGAGCTCGATAGAAACAACTGTCTATCGTAAACCAACATCTACAAATAACCTTCTGGAGGCCTCTAGCCATCACCCTAACACTCTAATTAAGGGCATACCAGTAGGCCAATTCCTACGACTCAGGAGGAACTGCAGCACGATTGCAGAATTTGAAACGCAGGCAAAGACAATGACCCAACATTTCAAAACAAGAGGTTACAGTAACAAGAGTATAAAAACAGCATACAAAAGAGCTAAATACTCTCCACGCTCAAATTTGCTAACTGATAAAATACCAACCAATGAACCTAAAGTGATATGCTTTGTAGGCACCTACAACAAACAATGGCATTTAGCCAGAGAAGTCTTTCGGAAACATTGGCATATTTTGGAGGCAGATGAGGACATTAAGGAAGTCATCCCTGCTCATCCATCAATGGTGAGCAGAAGAGCAAAAAACCTTAAAGACATCTTAGTCCACAGCCACTATACGGAAACTCCAATTAAATCATGGTTACCACCTAAACCGTACGGAAGCTACTCATGCCATCACTGCAAAGCGTGCTCCAACATTACAACTACCAAAACATTCCAAAATTGGAATAACTCACAAACATATCAGATTAGGAAATTCATTACTTGCCAGAGTTTTGGCGTGATATATCAAGGCCTCTGCAAATGTGGGAAGATCTACATAGGCAAAACAAAACGCCAATTTAAACAGCGGGTATTGGAGCCTATAGGCACAATACGTAACAATGTGGACACCCCACTGGCGAGGCACCTAAACTCTTGTCAACAAGGAAACATCAAGTCTATACTTTTTACAGGTATAGACCAATTCTCCTTAGGTGAGAGGAAAGGGGATATAGACATTGTGCTCCTACAGAAGGAAGCACGGTGGATCTACAATCTTAGAGCACTCACACCAAAAGGCCTCAATGAAGGATTTGTCTATAGTCCCTTCATTTAAGCTCTCTAGTTCATCTGTTTATAGGAGAATGCAAGTAACTGTAATATGAACTTTAACATGTAATTCTGCATTCTTCTTAATGCAAATCTGGTCACAGGTATACCTGACTCATATTCTGCCATTCAATTAACACATAAATTAATAATTAATAAAATTAATTACTAACAACATCTTTGATCATTTAAAGAAGTTTAATAAACCAGACAAACATATATACAAGTGAATTCATTTATTAAAGGAAGATAAACAGTGTCACAATAGTGCAATTTATAGGAAGCAAACACAAGATGACACAAAGTTAATATTTGACAAAGCAACAAGCCAAAAGCAGCATGCAATAAAATGTCAAAGTCCAATACACCAAAGGAAACATAGCGCTGGTCTGAACTTCAGTCATCTAACAGCCTCACAGTGAGCATGCGCTAACAGCTAATGGGGTCACTACAGGTTAACCCAAAAGGTATAAATAGCCTTCTCAGACATAGGAAACCCTCTGATTACCTTAGCCTTGATAAAGCACTCGCGAAACGCGCGCGTCGGCAACCACGTGACCACGTGCACGTGGAGGAGCCCGAGTTCACATACACTGACTCAGTGTGATTTAGGAAGTCAGCGTGGCTCAACCCGTGCACATTAAAGGACTGTTATTAGACCCAACGGACTTAATAGTCACACACCTCTAACGACATACAAAATATCTGGCCATGTACTATATTATTTATTTAGGTAGCCTGAATGCTATTTCCCTATCACAGCATTAAGCTTAAAGGGTACTATACATAAGCAAAACGGCACCTTTACCAGTAATTAACCTCTGGAGTGCCAGACCATAACCACATATGAGGAGTACTGCACCAATTAGGAAAAGGTCTTTCTATATCGACCGGTATACAAACCCTATAAGGAACAGTACTCAGCTGATAACTCGGTATTCGTATATACAGGAGTTCCAGCAGTGCTACCATACTTACCAGTAATGCATCCTCTATACTAGTATTCACTAGACCCCGGTCATCACACACCTGGGATGTATATGTACTAAGCACTACATACCTGCTCCTAGATACCACCATCTATATAGGGTGGCGTCAGTAATACAACAGTAGGTGCACTCAGACCTAGATTTGTCTATACCAAATCTATAATGTACTAATAGCTGCATCACTTATACAGCATAGTATAGGTCCTATACAAAAGCACCAGCTAGTATATCATTACTGGGGCACTATATTTGTGGTCTTAACTGCCGTTATAACAACAGAGACCTCTAGCCCATTCACTCCATATGAGGAACACTAGGGCCAGTGAACCATCCTAACACTGGAAATTAACACACCACTGTACAATCTTTTGGACACACTTATCCATTAGAATAAGTAACACTTGGTCATATTTAATCATTGTTTTAAACCCCAATATTTTAACGTTATTGTCATTTAATAAAGTTATTTTAAGTAAATCACCAAATCACACTGAAACAGAGTGCTATCATTAGGGGTTCTGTCTGTCTATTTGTGTATTATGTATATACACCAACCTTAAACCACGGAGTCGGGTCCGGAGTGCGGATTCCGTGGTCAGACGTAGCCGGTTCAGGATTGGAGAAGGCAGAGTAATCTGTAGACAAGCCGGGGTTAGGATTGGAGATGGCAGGGTAAACGATATCCAGGCTGGGGTGCAGCAACAGGAAGTCAGGTGCGTAACGCTTCAGCGTAGAAGCTGCAGCGTTGGAGTGGCCTCTGCGCGAGGAGCGAGAGCGGCCCATGATGAAGGCCTCTGCAAGGGAAGAATGCAGATCGGCCTTGGAACACTGAAGGTTAGCACTGGGGATCCAGCGCTTCAGCACAGGAACCAGGCCTCTGCAAGGAGGATATGCAGCAGGGTACAGGAATAACGATGCAGGCCTCTGCAAGGAGAATATGCATCAGGTACCAGGAATAACGATGCAGGCCTCTGCAAGGAGAATATGCAGCAGGTAACAGGAGCAACGATGCAGGCCTCTGCAAGGAGAATATGCATCAGGTAACAGGAATAACGATGCAGGCCTCTGCAAGGAGAATATGCAGCAGGTACCAGGAATAACGATGCAGGCCTCTGCAAGGAGAATATGCATCAGGTACCAGGAATAACGATGCAGGCCTCTGCAAGGAGAATATGCAGCAGGTAACAGGAGCAACGATGCAGGCCTCTGCAAGGAGAATATGCATCAGGTAACAGGAATAACGATGCAGGCCTCTGCAAGGAGAATATGCATCAGGTAACAGGAGCAACGTTGCAGGCCTTTTCAAGGAGAATATGCAGCAGGTATCAGGAACAACGTTGCAGGCCTCTGCAAGGAGAATATGCAGCTGACAACTGGAACAATGAATCTTGGTGCTGGGGACTCAGCACTTCAGCACAGGAAGCAGGAATGGCTAAGGCAAGGGTGCTTGTGGCAAACACAGGACATCCAAGTGAACCTGGGATTATGTTCAGCAATGAGTCAATGGGAGACTAGTATAAAAAGGGAGGATAGCCAATCCAAAGACAGGGGTGTGTGGGAATTCCTCCAATGCCAGAGCAGAGAGACAGAGCTGCAGTGATTGCAAGCACAGGTGATACTGATTGCAGATACAAGGGGGAGATGTCTAAAAGCTACATAGTTCTGTAAGGAATAGGTTTCGGCCAAACCCAGGAGCGGATTCCTTACACATTCATAGGATCCATGCACACTGTGCATTATTAGGATATTGATTGGTCTGCAGCTTTGAGCAATTTGCATGAGTCTCATCCATTAGGGCTCTGCCTCACAGTCTCATTCAACGGTGATGGGAAAACCTGGGAGAACCTAGGTCGAACACCCCGCCCCCTCCCATCACAACCGCCCCCTCACATCTTAGCCTCACACGCTCACGTCGTAACCCCGTCCCCTCATGTCTGAACCCCGCCCTCAGAAGGCTACTCCAGAGGTGAGAAGGGGTCTCTGGGAAATCTCATGTATGTGTGAGGCCCCTTCTCACGCTCAGGATTGGGGGACCATCTGGCATTTCCTCCTGATCTCCGCTACTTTGCGGCGTCATGTAATGTCACGTTGTCATGGCAACGCAACACCATGTGATGTTGCGGCGTAACATTATCATGGCAACGCATTATGCAGATGAGGATCAGGAGGAGAAGCTTACAGCTCCAGAGAGAAGAGAAGAGGCACTTACAGAAGCCCAGCTCGCTCCTACGCCAATCAGTATGTGTTGGGAAGAGTGCGGGGGCCTCTGTAAGCACGGGGCTCAATGCGCACTGATGGCACTGCCATCAAGCCGGCCCTGTGTGTATTAACCCCTTCATCATGAGAGAGGCCACCAGGGCATTACCTAGCAGTAAGTTGCAATAACAAGAAATAGAAAACAAGAAACACGGGGTAGGGTGCTTCATTGTAACGCTGCCAAACTGCAGATACCCAAATGGGGTGACAGTTTGGGAAAAGCCGCAGCATATTTTAGGGGGCACAGCTGCCACCCATGAGATAAACCAACGGGGGCTATGGTTGGTAATCTAAGGTCCTTACTTGAGGTGCTCCATCTTAATTCACTACAACTTCATGCATTTAGATTGTAAGCTCTTCAGGGCAGAGACTCCCTTTCCTATGTCTGAAGCGCTTATTCCCATTGTGTTATAATATTATGTCACGTGTATTACTGCTGTAAAGTGGTATGTACCTGGATGGCGCTATATAAATGAAAATATACATACATACATACATACATACATACATACATACATACATACATACATACATACATACATACATACATACATACATACGTAGCAATGTAAAGGAGCTGTGTAGTGGTGGGAAAGCTCGTATTTACAGTGGATAAATCTTATGGAAAACTAGTAACAGCTTCTTGTGACTTTGAGCAAGATTCCTTAGGACAAATATACTAAATAGTACTAACCTGTAACATACCATAAGGACCATTTAAGTGGGTGCACCATAAGGTGCAATAAGGCTGAGCACAATTTAGTAAACATGGGTCTTAATTTAAATTATACAATTAGACTATAAACATTATAGTCTGGCAATGCCCAATGCTATATATATATATATATATCTGATATCTTATTATATATTAGTGAAAGCACTGTATACCTGTCTGCATCTTCCTGTGTCCCTAGGGGAAATCTCATTGGTCCCTTGGGCCGCCCGCCCCCACACCTCTCATTGGCCTGAGGCGGAGAGACGACACACACACACACACACACACACACACACACACACACACACACACACACACACACACACACACACACACACACACACACACACACACACACACACACACACACCTCTCTCTCTCTCTCTCTTCCCCCTCGGCCGCACATACACTCTCTCTGTCCTCTCTCCCCCCATCACACTCACCTCCCTCCCTGGAGCTCCACTTACCTCCCGCTCCACTCACCTCCCGCTCCACTCCCTCCTGCTCCACTCACCTCCCGCTCCCTCCCGCTCCACTCCCTCCCCGACGGGGGGACCGGCAGGGGGACACGCGGCCACCTAAGAGGCGCCCGGAAGCCGCTCCACTCCCTCCCGCTCCACTCCCTCCCTGGCGGGGGGACACGCGGCCACATAAGAGGCGCCCGGAAGCCGCTCCACTCCTTCCCGCTCCACTCCACTCCCTCCCGCTCCACTCCACTCACCTCCCTCCCCGGCGGGGGGACACGCGGCCACCTAAGATGGCGGCGCCCGGAAGGACCCCCTCCCTCCCTCGCGGACTAACTAAGATGGCGGCGCACGGAAGGAGAGGTAACGTGTGTGTGTGTGTGTCACTGTATGTGTGTCTCACTGTATGTGTGACACTGTGTGTGTGTGTCACTGTGTGTGTGTGTCTCACTGTGTGTGTGTGTGTCTCACTGTGTGTGTGTGTCACTGTGTGTGTGTGACACTGTGCGTGACACTGTGTGTGTGTGTCACTGTGTGTGTGTCACATGGGGGGGGCAGGAGCGGAGAGAGAGGGGGGAGCGGAGAAACATACAGGGGGAGCGGAGAGGAGAGACCCGGAAATTTTAACCACCCCACCCCCCTCCTGTCCACTGTCCCCCCCTCCTGTCCACTGTCCACTGCCCCCCTCTGTCCACTGCCCCCCCTGTCCACTAACCCCCCCCTCCTATCCACTGTCCCCCCTTCCTGTCCACTGCCCCCCCCTCCTGTCCACTGTCCCCCCCCTCCCGTCCACTTCCCCCCCCTCCTCCTGTCCACTGTCCCCCCCTCCTCCCGTCCGCTCTCCCTCCCCTCCTCCCGTCCGCTCTCCCCCCTCCTCCCGTCCGCTCTCCCCCCCCTCCCGTCCGCTCTCCCCCCCCTCCTCCCGTCCGCTCTCCCCCCCTCCTCCCATCCGCTCTCCCCCCCCTCCTTCCATCCGCTCTCACCCCCCTCCTCCCGTCCGCTCTTCCCCCTCCTCCAGTCCGCTCTCCCCCACTCCTCCCATCCGCTCTCCCCCCCTCCTCCCGTCTGCTCTCCCTCCCGTCCGCTCTCCCCCCCCTCCTCACGTCCGCTCTCCGTCCGCCCTCCCGTCCGCTCTCCGTCCGCCCTCCCGTCCGCTCTCTGTCCGCCCTCCCGTCTGCTCTCCATCCGCCCTCCCGTCCGCTCTCCGTCCGCCCTCCCCTCCGCTCTCCGCCTGCCCTCCCCTGCGCTCTCCGTCCGCCCTCCCCTCCGCTCTCCGTCCGCCCTCCTCTCCGCTCTCTGTCTGCCCTCCCCTCCGCTCTCCATCCGCCCTCCGTCCGCCCTCCCCTCCGCTCTCCGTCCGCCCTCCCCTCCGCTCTCTGTCCGCCCTCCCCTCCGCTCTCCGTCCGCCCTCCCGTCCGCCCTCCCCTCCGCTCTCCGTCCGCCTTCCCCTCCGCTCTCTGTCTGCCCTCCCCTCTGCTCTCCGTCCGCCCTCCGTCCGCCCTCCCCTCCGCTCTCCCCCCGCCCTCCTGTCCGCTCTCCCCCCACCCTCCCCTCCGCTCTCCGTCCGCCCTCCCCTCCGCTCTCCGTCCGCCCTCCCCTCCGCTCTCCCCCCGCCCTCCTGTCCGCTCTCCCCCCGCCCTCCCGTCTGCTCTCCCCCCGCCCTCCCATCCGCCCTCCCATCCGCTCTCCTTCCGCCCTCCCGTCCGCTCTCCCGTCCGCTCTCCCCCCACCCTCCTGTCCGCTCTCCCCCCGCCCTCCCGTCCACTCTCCCCCCGCCCTCCCGTCCGCTCTCCCCCCGCCCTCCTGTCCGCTCTCCCCCCGCCCTCCCGTCTGCTCTCCCCCCGCCCTCCCATCCGCACTCCCCCCCCTCCTCCCGTCCGCTCTCCCCCCCCTCCTCCCGTCCGCTCTCCCCCCTCCTCCCGTCCGCTCTCCCCCCCCTCCTCCCGTCCGCTCTCGCCCCTCCTCCCGTCCGCTCTCCCCCCCTCCCATCCGCTCTCTTCCCCTCCTCCCGTCCGCTCTCCCCCCGCCCTCCCGTCCGCTCTCCCCCCGCCCTCCCGTCCGCTCTCCCCCCGCCCTCCCGTCCGCTCTCCCGTCCGCTCTCCCCCCACCCTCCCGTCCGCTCTCCCCCCACCCTCCCGTCCGCCCTCCCCCCTCCCCCTCCTCCTAGCGGGAAATTTAACTCACGGGCAACGCCGGGTCTCTCAGCTAGTATATATATAAATGTAAATACAACTGTATGCTCATCTGCATGTCTTAGGCAGGTCTGCAACCCCGCCTTTCACCATTATCACCCAGCACACAGCACTTCCACTGCAGCAAGGGATTCTGGGAAATGACATGCAAATGAGCACACAGTGCCACTTTTTGCTTCAAAAAACATTTTTAACATGGTTCGCTATAGGCTTAAGCTTGCTGCATGGTCACAGTTTTGAGCACAGCCAAGGTTAAGGTATATATATATATATATATATATATATATATATATATATATGAGACCCATCAAGGTCGAAACAGCTGTCTGTGGGTGGTTTTCTGGGTATGCACCTTAACCCTGGCTGTGCTCAAAGCTGTGACCATGCAGCAAGCTTAAGCCTATAGGGAACCATGTTAAAAATGGTTATTGAGGCAAAAAGTGACACTGTGTGCTCATTTGCATGTCATTTCCCAGAATCCCTTGCTGCAGTGGAAGTGCTGTATGCTGGGTGATAATGGGGAAAGGCGGGGTTGCAGACCTGCCTAAGACATGCAGATGAGCATACAGCTATATTTGCATATTTGCTTTCCTGTGGAGGGTTTTTGTCACTTTTTTTACTCACCATAACGTAACTCAGTATTATGGTATAGCCTATCCCATAACCTCTCTTGCATTCCCAGTAAAATCAACCCCACACTGATGAGACCCATCAAGGTCGAAACAGCTGTGTAGCTGGGACTGTGCCCCCTTGGCCCTGTGGCATCGGCTCCTTCGGGAGTCTTAAGCCACTTGCTGCTTTTGGGGGGGCACGCCATCCTGAGCTGTGAGGAGTGATCCTGAGCGAGCGGTTCTGAGCGAGCAGATGCGGAAGTGAGGGGCCGGCACCTTTGCCCTGGGACATCGCCTTTACTGGCTTAAGTCCCTTGCTGCTTTTGGGGTGCCGCACCTGAGCTTGGGAGAGCAGAGATGACGTCGCAAGCTGGAATGCGCAATTCCATTCGGTTCCTGATCGAGGAGACCGAGAGATGTCGAGTGAACCTGCAGTGGATAGTGGAGAAGGTACTGAAGCAATTGATTGGTCTGGACGCTGAGAGGATCTTCTGCCTTCAGGATTTCCCTGCGCAGAGCATTTATGACCTGACCTGTTTTCAAGAAGCGGATGTTTGGTGCACTTTTGAAAAGTGCAAGGAGAAGTCTGGTGACCCGATCTTACAAGGCATCAAGGTAATTCCAAGTTTTATGCTAAAGGAGAGACCACTTGTACTTCACATGTACAATCCGTATGCAAGGAAAGAGGAGATTGTGACTTTTTTGAAACGGTATTGTGAAATGATCAGAGGAGGTGAAGAACTGAAAAACCCGTATGGCATGTACAACGGGAAGAGACGTTTCTGGGTACGGTTCAGACGGGATCCATCATGTGTGGGAGGAGTTACACATCCACCGGCCATGTTTAATATCAGAGGAGACAGAGGATTTTTGTTTTACCCGGGACAGCCTCTATATTGCAGGCAGTGCCACACTTATGGACATAAAAAGGAGGGTTGCACAAAAACGGGAATTGTGTGCCAAAATTACGGGGAAGAGGGACATACTGCAGCCAACTGTGGTGTCCCTAAGAGATGCCATCTTTGCGGAGAGGAAGGACACTTGGCACGGCAGTGCACTAAAAGGACATATGCCCAGACAGCTAAAGGGGACAGTGTGCTAGAACAAGAGGAAGAGACAGTTGAGGGTCTGGGAATTTTTGAGATGGAGAGTTCCCAAGAGGGAGGGCTTGATCCTGCTATAACAGCAATGTATGAGGAGGATTTAAGAAGAGAAGAAAGGGTAGAAAGTGGCCCAATAGAGGGGGAGGTGGAAGTGGAAATAATGGATACGACTGGACCCAAGAAAGGGGCGCAAAAGCGCAGTTTACAAAGTGACATTGTTTGTACAGGTGAAGGGGAGGGGAAGAGTGAGCAACGGCAAGATAGGGGGGTGAAGGCAAAGGTTTGTGCGCTGGATCCGGCCAGTTTTGACGGAAGTGGGGAAGAGGAACTGACCGTGAGCAAAGGGAAAGAGTTAGATAGGGAAGCGCAAGAAACAGAGGAGGTACCCAAACGGAAAGTGGTTGAGATAGATAAAGAAAAGAGGGAGAAGGAGGTGAATGCAGGAATTAGTGGAGTTAAGGAAAAGGAGTCAAAAGAAAAGACAGGAACACCAAAGCGTATGGTAGGGGGGACAAGCAGAAGTGAGAGCGAAGGAGAAATAGGGGCAAGGACAGCGCTAGGAGAGAAAAAACCAAAACAAATCCAGGACTCAGGAGTTGAGGTCAAAGTATCAGAAAGTAAGGTATTGGGGGCAGTATCAGAAAGTAAGGTAAGAGGAGGGGCAGGACCTAGTGGGCCGGAAGAAACACTAAGGGAAAGAGATTTAAGGCAGAAAATAGCTGAGGTTGAGGAAAAAGTGGGGGAGTCAGATTTTTGGATTGCCAGTATTAAGCAGAATAATCCAGGAGCGTCGCCCGAATCAGTGATGGAAGATTTACAATCTATACTGAACTGGAAAAGGGACAAAACAGAAGAAGTGTTTGAGAATATGAGAAAAAACAAAAAAGCAATTTTAGGAAAGGCAGGGAGGGTGTAAGGTTTTTTTTTAGATGTTATTTTCTCTTTAGATAAGTGGTAACTTGTAAGGATAGGAAGAAATGATGATATTATGAAATGTATGGGTTTTTTGTAATGTTTGGGACGGTTTATTATTTTCGAAAATGTTACTTTTGTATATAAAACTGGAATATGAATAAAAGAATTAAAAAAAAAAAAAAAAGCTGTCTGTGGGTGGTTTTCTGGGTATGCACCTTAACCCTGGCTGTGCTCAAAGCTGTGACCATGCAGCAAGCTTAAGCCTATAGGGAACCATGTTAAAAATGGTTATTGAGGCAAAAAGTGACACTGTGTGCTCATTTGCATGTCATTTCCCAGAATCCCTTGCTGCAGTGGAAGTGCTGTATGCTGGGTGATAATGGGGAAAGGCGGGGTTGCAGACCTGCCTAAGACATGCAGATGAGCATACAGCTATATTTGCATATATATATATACATATATATATATATATATATATATATATATATATATATATATATATATATATATATATATATATACAATTAAGGACTGCGCCTGGGTGTAGTATGACAGCAAAAAAATATAAAGAAAATACAAAGTACAAAATAAAAATAATGACCTATAAAACAATAGTACTCTCTTACTGTAAAATCAATGATACTAAATGAATAGTGCATAAAATGTTACACAAAGGTGTGCTGTGGACCCACTCAATACCATACTATATATTTAGTCCTTTGAAGTCCAAATATGTCCAATATAAGAGAAACAAAGGGCACTATCAGGATAAGGGCAGCTTCTTTAAAGGGCACAACGACCTCCCTCTCCACCTGCATAGAAAATAGAAGAAAAAAGCGCCCAATCATAGTGCATTACTGTGCAAAAAGGTATTTAATTCCCAAAAAGGCTCATAAAATGAACTCACAAACATAAGAAGTAAAAAAGCATATTATGAGTTAATACTCATGCTCCAAAGGATCAGGAAACGCCGCTGCTCTGCTACACTGCTCCGTGACTCCACTACATCCGATTTGGCCCTCGTGAATCACCGCCCGCAGGAACTCACGACATCAGGCTCTCCACAGATTTCCTTCCCCGGGAACACACCTCCAGATGATTTGGGTTCCCACCAGGGACACTCGATGTGGCGGAACAAGCGGATGACGTCACACGTTGAATAAGGATGCCGAGCAGGTCTTGGAGCGACGCTAGGAGATCCACAGCACACCTAGCCCTACGCGTTTCATCAGCTAAACTGATTTCATCAGGGGATGGACTCTGGGTGTACTAACCACATCTATATACCCACGAGTCCAATTAGCTATATTGAAGGTTATTAAAAGGTCATGTGCAAACAATTAACATAATAAAATAGTGTAAAACCACATATATCTATGAACATCAAAAACGTATATATAAAAAGCAAAAAAATCGCAATTGTACTTAAATAAAACGTATACTGTGTGTACAATTCATACATACATACATACATACATACATACATACATACATACATACATACATACATACATACATACACAAACACACATACACACACACATACATACACACATACATACACATATACATACACACATACACACACACAGTTGTGTGAATAAGAACGTACACCCTCATTGAATTCTATGGTTTTACATATCAGGACATAACAACAATCATCTGTTCCTTAGCAGGTCTTAAAATTAGGTAAATACAACCTCAGATGAACAACAACACATGACATATTACACCATGTCATGATTTATTTAACACAAATAAAGCCAAAATGGAGGAGCCTTGTTTGAAAAATTAAGTATACCTTATTATTCAATAGCTTGTAGAACCACCTGTAGCAGCAATAACTTGAAGTAATCATTTTCTGTATGACTTTATCAGTCTCCCACATTGTTGTGGAGGAATTTTGGCCCACTCTTGTTTATGCACAGCTCTCTTAAGGTCCAGCCAGAGCATTTGAATCGAGTTGAGGTCTGGACTTTGACTGGGACATTGCAGCACCTTGATTCTTTTCTTTTTCAGCCATTCTGTTGTAGATTTGCTGGTGTGCTTGGAATCATTGCCCTGTTGCATGACCCAATTTCGGCCGCCAAGCTTTAGCTGTCGGACAGATGGCCTCACATTTTACTCTAGAATACTATGGTATACAGAGGAGTTCATGGCCGACTCAATGACTGCAAGGTTCCCAGGTCCTGTGGCTGCAAAACAAGCCCAAATCATCACCCCTCCACCACCGTGCTTGACAGTAGGTATGAGGTGTTTGTGCTGATATGCTGTGTTTGGTTTTTGCCAAACGGGGTGCTGTACATTATGGCCAAACATCTCCACTTTGGTCTCGTCTGTCCAAAGGACATTGTTCCAGACGTCTTGTGGTTTGTTCAGATGCAACTTTGCAAACCTAAACCGTGCTGCCATGTTCTTTTTAGAGAGAAGAGTCTTTCTCCAGGCAACCCTTCCAAACAAACCATACTTGTTCAGTCTTTTTCTAATTGTACTGTTATGAACTTTAACATTTAACATGCTAACTGAGGCCTGTATAGTCTGAGATGTAACTCTTGTTTTTTTTTTGCAATTTCTCTGAGCATTGCACGGTCTGACCTTGGGGTGAATTTGCTGGGACGTCCACTCCTGGGAAGATTGGCAACTGTCTTGAATGGTTTCCACTTTTGAATAATCTTTCTCACTGTAGAATGATGGACTTTAAATTGTTTGGAAATGGCCTTATAACCCTTCCCAGATTGATGGGCAGCAACAATTGCTTCTCTAAGATCATTACTGATGTCTTTCCTCCTTGGCATTGTGTTAACACACACCTGAATGCTCCAGACCAGCAAACTGCTAAAACTTTGGCTTTTATAGCGGTGGTCACACTTGCTGATGATCAATTAATCAAGGACATTTGATTAGCAGCACCTGTCTGCTACTTAGCATCTTAAGTCCTATGGAAGCAGTAAGGGTGTACTTAGTTTTTCACACACGGGTTCTCCATTTTGGCTTTATTTTTGTTAAATAAATCATGACACGGTGTAATATGTAATGTGTTGTTTTTCATCTGATGTTGTATTTACCTAATTTTAAGAGCTGCTAACGAACAAATAATTGCTATTATGTCCTGATATGTAAACCATAGAATTCAAAGAGGGTGTACTTTATTTTTCACACCACTGTATATATATATATATACAGTGTTCGACAAACCTATACATTTGCACGCCCCGGGCAAGTGGATTTAGCATCGTGGCGAGCTCCTGTTGGCCCAAGCACCACACGTTTGGTACTAGGTGGCGAGTAGATTTTTTTGTTCGGCGAGTAGATTTTTTGGTGATTTGTCGACCACTGTATATATATATATATATATATATATATACTTACTTTATATATATATATATAACTTTATACAACATCCGGTGAGTGCTTTTAAGGCTTCTCATATAATGTGCGCATAGATGATATTCATTTCTGGGCAATGTACTGGACTGTGTCTTTGCCACTCAAGGGTTACTATCATATCAAAGGTTCATAATGCATATATATATATATATATATGCATTATGAACCTTTGATATGATAGTAACCCTTGAGTGGCAAAGACACAGTCCAGTACATTGCCCAGAAATGA
Source organism: Ascaphus truei (assembly GCF_040206685.1). Lineage (NCBI taxonomy): Eukaryota > Metazoa > Chordata > Amphibia > Anura > Ascaphidae > Ascaphus > Ascaphus truei. The sequence goes on along the minus strand of NC_134488.1, from coordinate 70,146,959 downwards.
ATATCATCTATGCGCACATTATATGAGAAGCCTTAAAAGCACTCACCGGATGTTGTATAAAGTTCACACTGTGCCATCTGTTAGAGAGGACATCTTGCAAACTTTGCAGTACATCTCCATCATTCACACTCATAGGGGACAATCACATCATTAAGCATTCAGTAGCAGCTGTTCAGGTGTTGCAGTTTTTTTTCCGGATCTTTCCAGGCTACTTATCCATGAAGGGTAGGTGCGTCCAAGGCAGGAAACATCTGAAAACATATTGTCATTGTGACAAGGTGAATGAATAATGATGGGAGAACCACGGAGCTGAACAAGTCTCTTAGTAGTCCTGCAAGGGGAGCTGTTAGCTCAAGTTGGTGCTAGAGTAAGACTCTTGATGATGAGGAGGATGCAAGTGCTTCATGGGTATAGGTCAATGTTACCACCATTTCTACCATTTTACAACTGGCCGGTTGAAGCTCACAGTCCATATTTCAGGGATAACAAATTAAGTTCTATTCACACCTGTGCACAAATCTTTATGTGACTGTGTGGGGGGTTTCCAAACACTTTGCTGGGCTGGGGTCTCTATAGCAGAGGTGTTGGAAAACAGCAGTTCAATAAGGTAGTGATTCTCAAACATCTCCGCTGTGCCTGAGCAGGATTTTAGGATTGTTAATGAATAGTCTAATTACTTGCAAACAAAATGTATTTACACATATATTGGTTATTTCTGTACTAGGGGAATTCAAAACCTTTTGGGCTAAACATAAGGATATCCTAAGTCTGTTAGAAAGGCGGGGAGAAAATAGTTATCAGGCATTATAGCATGTTAGGAAAATGAGCATACTTAGGCTGCGCTTATAGTGCCGGCGACACGACATCGCCGTCGCGGCAAAACAAATGCATTGTCACCGGAGCTTATAGTGCACGCGACGTCGACAAAGCAACGGAGCGACAGTGCTACCAGAAATCTGGTAGTCACTGATATTTGATTTTTTCGGCGACGGTCTCCCCTTGCGGCCAATCGGGAGCTTCTCCGTCCCTCTTCCCTCCCCTTTTTATGACGTCATCCAGCGACGTCGCCTAAACTTCAAAATACAACTCGTTGCAATGGGGACGGGTGACATCATCGGTCACGTCTTCGGCTGTATAAGCGCAGCCTTAGGCGGCCAAGTGGTCCTTATTTTCCATCTATTCCTGTGTCTTGTAATACATTGAACATTATTGATCTTGCTCTTGGACAGTCGTCCAAGTGCTACACTGTGAGCACAGCATTTTCAGGCACCAATGTAACAATAACGAGACATAGAGGAGCCCACCGCTTAGCACAGAGTAGATACCCTAATTGGGCTTAGTGGGTGTATCTAAGGGAAATTGGAGAGTAAATAATATTTTCTCACCAATATAACAATGTAAGAGGATGAAATGACTGTCCCTCGGTGGGTTGCTAGATCTGTAATTCCTTATTTCCACTTCGCTGTACAAGCTGCTTAACACAGCAATCTCAAGTTTAAGGGAAATCACAGTGGAAGAGAGAAAGCTGTAAATAGAGACCTGGGGAACCTGTGTGGTACATGCAAATGAATGACTTGTGTTTTATGTGTAACAGTGTTTCCCCCCCCCACCCATCTTATATTGGCCCCTTACATGAGGAAACTGCCCCATGTTACATGTACTATAGTGTGGTGCACCTGCTGGCACCTGCTGGCTTACAGAACTCCTGAGTCTTCCGCGGTGATATAGGGAAATACATCAGGACTGGCTCGTGAGGTAATGCTGAGAACTACTCACTTCTGGTACAGCGCCTCCATCTCTTTCAGGTCCCCACGACAGCAGGGAGGAGTCTCTGAAAGAGAACCTCTGGGTGCAGCTTCTCCCTGAATGACTCCACTCTCAGGCAAGAAGGTTCTTTCAAATTGGACATTCTTTATTGTCATCTTTAGTGGCAGACTGCCCATCATTGCGGCCGATCTCTAGCCGCTCATCATAAAGGTTGCCCACCTCAAGGAAGTCCCTGAACACCACTCCTAGTCAGGGCCCTAGAAGCTGTCCTTGCTCTTCCCTTACCTTACTCTCTAATAGAGTAAGGGGAATAGTCTGCCCACCTCTCTCCTAAGGGAGGGCCACAATCCTTGCCAGAACCCTGGCAGTGTGTTGGGTCAGACAGTCTCATTCAAGTGGGATGAGACACTCACACACACTAAATTCAGGCAGTGTTGTATACTATAAAGCTCCAGTAGGCACCAGCCCCGTGTCACTGTTATTGGACACAGAGCATGATGTCACTTCCTTCACTACACAATACACATCACAGGGGATGAGGGCAAATCTCATGATTACTCCTGGCAACCTGCCCTTTTAACAGGGATTATGCACAGGAGGAGAGAGGCATGTAACCCCAAAATTACACAGGGCTACATATGTCTTTACAATGATGTGCCACAAACTAATATCCTTTGTGAGTGATGGCTTCTGCCAGCTGAGATAAAATGTACCTACAGTGCCACTGGAAGTTTGTTTGTGTCTTCTGATTCTGCATGAAACTCTGAGTACATGTAATCTCTGTATACTTAGGGGAAATAGCATGTCCAGGTTGGTCTAGTGGTCCTTCTCTGCATTAACCTCTATATTTATATATAATTTACAATAGCCTAGAAAAATGTATACATTAATACTGTAGCTTACCCAGTTGGAAACACTGTTGACTTCTTAGTTGTACTGTAAGCACACTGTATTAATTGGAACAGCCAGCTAGATAAAGCTACCTTACTGGACTCTATACAGTAACATTTGACTAATTTTATACTCTAACTGATCTTGGATAGTGTTTATTCAGAATACTGTATACCAAAAGCAATTCAGCTTATCTGGGCTGAAAGGGAAATATCTTTTATCACCGTTTGTGACTGCTTTATCTTCACTGTTGGCCCTGGGGTTGAGAATTATGAGACTGGTAGCCATAAACTACTGTAATTAGGTATAGTTGTGAACCCTATAAATGTAAGTCTTGTTTAGAAGTAGATATGACAATAAAGTGCATGATGCAAATATACATGCACTTTGTTAACAATGATCATTCTGCACTAAGCAAACTGGACTGATGCATATAAAGCTAACACTGTCACGTCCCACAAGCCAATTTTCTTTTCTTTGCCGAGATACATTTTAGCTGCTAGTTGTAGAGGTGAAAGTGCCATAAATGGAAGTAGCCGGTCCCACTACTGTGCAGCACTCTAATAAATCAAAAACTTGAAGTGAACTTTAGCAGAAGCTATAAACTCTCCATTTATCATTATTAAAGATACGTCAACAAATCTGAAATTGATTTATAGTTGGTAATTTAGATTATGAATTGGTTCAGATACAGGAGAAAAATATTCATATCCACGTACACATCACATAGTTTTCTAGTCATTAGGAATTAATGAGTCAGAAAGCAGTCTGGGAAGAGATGAAGTTGGTTTGGTTGATCTGAAGTTGGATTTTGTGTTTCTCTACATCTTGGAGTCTGCACTTTGTAGTTTCTGTTAAAAATCCTGTTTAGTGATATCAAAATTAGACCTATGTATTTGCCATAAACATACACATTCATTTCAACCGAAGTGTTTCTGCTTTTGAAGCGGGTGAGCCTGCTTTGTATCCCAGTGTCAGCTCTTCCTGTGACCTTGGGCATGTCACTTAATCTCCCAGTGCCTTAGGCACCAATATTAGATTGTAAGCTCACCAGGCAGGGGCTCATTGTGCATGGACAATTCTATGTGCAGTGTTGTGTACACTGTCAGCACTATGTAAGAAAGCAAATATTATTAAGGCACAGTACATCTGAAGAGATGTATGAGTCCTTGACATTGAAAGCTATGTGTACGGGGTCAGAGCTATATAAATAAAAATATATACTAACACACCCACAACTATGGGTAACTCTCCTGCTAGTCTATCAAATGGTAGCTCAGCCTTTTATGCATCTAGAAATTCATGTCAGATATATTTTTCGTTTTATGCAGATCAAGTTTTTGGAAAGTGTGAAAAGGGGTTCTCCAAATTCCCTATGTAGTTATTTTCACTCCTGCCTTTGTGTAATAAACACCATAACCCTCACGGAAACTCTGGTATTTGCAGTACTGAAAGTGTTTTAGTGTGGCAGTATTTTTCAGTGATTGACAAGCTAAGGGGACATGTATTAAGATGACACAGTTTACTCCTTGATACAGTGAAATCATTTTCCTTTACGTCTCATTTGTGCAAAGCAGCTCCTCCCTTACCTGCTCCTATAGCGGCTCCACATAACTCCTCCCTTATCTGCTCCTATAACTGCCCAATATTATTCCTCCCCTAACCGCTCCTTATAACTCCTCCCTTATCTGCTCCTATAACTGCCCAATATAATTCCTCCCCTAACCGCTCCCTATAACTCCTCCCCTAACTGCTCATATAACCGCTCCCTATAACTCCTCCCCTAACTGCTCATATAACTGCTCCCTATAACTCCTCCTCTAACTGCTCCTATACCCTCTCCCTTTATCTCTTCCCTTAACTGGTCTTATAAACTGCTCCCTATATCACCTTTTTCAATGCCAAACTTCCATGTACACTAATGCAAAGAGATGCAACAGGAAATCGGGTCTCTTAGGGTCAACTTCACACCATACCTCCTAATGCTTATTTGCAACCAGTCTACTGTAAGTAAGATTTTTGTTGCATTGCCAAACATCACAGCCGTAGTGGGTAGATTTGTCATGGTGATTATATCTCAATATACAAATGGCTTGATCTTTTACACTCACAGTAACTAATTAGAGCCTGTTCAGTTTAATAGAGATTGAGGTGAGAAGGGGAGGATTATACATTATTAAGTAAAGCAGAATGGAATGGGTATCCTGGGCTTTCTTAGGACATTTTCAGTCAATACTTAATTACCATTACTGCTCTCAGAAGGCTAAGTTTTATAAATGTCTGCTGTGCTCTGAAAGAAATTATCATTGTTGCTCATCTTACCTATAGTAATAAGTCTGTAATAGGTTATTGAGCAGTATTATAGTCAGCATCCATGAGCTGTGCCGATAATTGTCCATACAAATTGACTTTGCCTCCTGTTTTTTCTCCTCATCACACACTATATTTGCATGGTTTCCTATTCTGGAGAATTATCCCTGAAAATAATATTTTTTTTGTAGGTAGTCTCAAAAATGGCTGTTATTGCTAAGGTTACAGTATCAAATGTCCCAGTTTGCCAAGGACAGTCCCAGGGCTGTACAGAAGTACTGTATAACTACAGTAGGTCAAGGATAACTATAACAAGTGATTCTCAAGCTATGGGCCATGGGCTAACAGTGGCTCCTGAAGACTTTAGTGGTGGTCTGAAAGGTCATTCAAAATTCACTTCCTCGCTCGCTGTCTATCACAATGAAGTACTGTTGTTTTTTGTTTATGTAGCCCTGGCTGGTTTGGGGCTATCAGTCTGCCCTCCTCCTGGCAGTAAGCCCTAGTGAAAGCAGGCTTGCCAGGAGTAATCATCGGTTTTCCCCACTTCTATGCAGCCTCAGTGAGTCACAGAGAAGGCGGTGCAACCAGGCCTTGTGTCCAATCAGGGATCCAGGGCTGGTTCCTGCGTGTCCTGTACTTAATGAGCTACTTAATGAGCTGCACTTCCTGATTTGGTTCAGTTGGCCTCTACCTTTGATAGAGGTCAGTCTACACAAACCAGTTGGCAGGGCTCTGTCAATCTGTGGGCCCTCCCTTAGGGTAGCGGCGGGAGACTATTCCTCTTACTCCAACAGGGAGTAAGAGAAAAGCTGGGACTGCTTCTAGTGCCCAAGGCTGGGAGTGCAGTTCCAGGGACATCCTGAGGCTGAAGGCCCAAAGCTCTACTGATGGTTGCTGTGTATGCTGCGTGAAGCCTGCAGTGTGAATAAAGTGATCCTGTTGTATTATACCCTCCTGCCTGAGACAGCAATCTATCAGGGGGAAGTCTAAAGAAACTCTCCTACAAGGGATTGCTCCCAACATCCCTGGGGCCTGTAAGAGATGGAGGCACTGTCACCCTGACTACGATTCAGTTTATACCCCAGAAGCCTGTTCTGACATCCCCTACCATCATGCGGGAGACTCAGATCTACTGTAAGCCAGCAGGTATGCACCACCACACTCCATGTAGCAGCAGAATCTCCCAGAGGGGGGGGGGGGGGGGATATGGGCTACATTTGGAGGTGCTGCTGAGATCATCAGGACAGGCTTTCAGCGAAGCAAAACTGAAAGAAAATAATGTACACTTCCAGAGCAAGTGCTAAGGAAGGAGGGAGGCTAGGTGTTGTCAGGAGGAGTGGAACCTTGTAAAGCATGACCTAGACGGCCCTAAAGGGTGAATAGATCTGGAGACATAGGTCTATTGCTGTTCTAGTCAAACATGAGGCTGGTAATCGAGATACCTAGAAGGGGGTTGTACCTGGGTGGTCCCCAGGAGCCACCGAAGGAAGGATCTGCGAGACACTGGCAGCCAAGAGGGGGCGACACAAGAGTACTGCACAGGGAAGAACCCAGAGTACATTACCGCAAGTCTCAAACCGTGAGGTAGGAAAATGCCAATACCGCTCAGGATAGAAGTGATGGTATCTCAGCCTTTTTCTAAGTTCTCCCCCGTGCGATCTGGCTGCAGTCTGTAAAAGCTGCACAGAGAGAGCTGCATCTCCCTGCACAGCTGTTCACAGAAGATCACACTGTTTTTATTTACATTTTAATAATAGAGTATTGTAGCAGGGGGTCTCCAGCGCTGAACTGCATTAATTTCAGGTACAGGGACCCCCTGCTTCCCGAGTTACAGGCCCCGGTATAGGGTGACGGTATCTCCTGTGCGTTTAAATGTCCCAGTCACGTGACACGGGAGATTTCAACAAAGCAGGGGGATATTGGCACCCCATACCAGGGCCTGTATCTCGGGAAGCAGGGGGTCTCCGGACCAGAAATCAATGTGGTTCTGCTCCGGATACCCCCTGGTGCAATAATCTGTGATTTAAAATACAATAAAAGCTTAATTATCTTAGCGGCTAGCTGCTGAGGCAACGAAGGGGTTAAACCTGGGTGCCTGGTTTGTTGGGGGAACAGGGAGTGAGTGAAGGGGTAGTTGCCCCAGGGTGGATAGTTAGGCCTGTCGAGAAGGTTGCGAGAGGAGTTAACCCCTTCACTACCATAGCAGTGGTAACCAATTGTCACGATTGTGCTCGCCACAAACTAAGACCGGACCGCAGGGCTGAGGTGGGGATGTGAATACACCGACCTTAGGCCACAAAGCCGGTTCTGGATTGCACAGTTCGTAGTCATTCATAGCAGGGTCAGGGTTGGAGAAGGCAGCATCGTCGTGATTCAGGCAGGAGTTCGGCAACAGGTAAACGGGTGCTCTCTGCGAGAGCGCAGAAGTGGCCCCTGCGTGAGGAGCGGGAACGGCCCATGACGCCGGTCTCTGTAGGGGTAGACAGCAGGCTGGCCGAAGAACAGGGCAGCGCCGGGGAAAAACCAGCACTTCAGCACAGGAGTCCAAAACAGGTCTTTGCGTGGAGAGTAGCAGCAGACCTCAGGAAACGGAAGGTAACCTCTGCTAGGGGAGAATGCAGCAGGTAACAGGAACCAGTGCTGGCAAACCAGCGCTTCAGCACAGGAGTCCGAAACAGACCTCTGCGTGGAGAGTAGCAGCAGACCTCAGGAAACATAGGAACACAGACCTCTGCGTGGAGAGTAGCAGCAGGTCTCAGGATACACAGGAACTAATGATGAGAACTAGAGACTAAAGCATAGCATAGATTAGTAAACAAATGAAGCAAGCCAGGAGGCTTGTGGCAGAACACTGTAACATCCAGAGAAGGATTATGCTCGGCACTGAATCAGTGCCAGAGTCCAGCATGTAAAGAGTGGCGAACCAATCACATGAGGGAGGTGTGTGAGCATTCCTCCAATGACGGAGCACAGGGCTGAAGCTGCAGTGAGAGGCAGCACATGTGCCATTGATTGCCAGAGGTAGACTTTGTAAACTGCAGAGGTCTGCAAGGCTAGAATCAAAGCCAGGAGCGGATTCCTTACACCAATATGGTAATGAAGGGGTTAACCACTTCCGCTACCCATCCGACAGGCCTAATCAATCCCCCCAAGGCAACTACCCCCTTCACCCAATCCCTCTACCCCCAAGGAACATTAAAATATAACGACCCTACTACCCACCTCTTCTACCCCCAACAACCCTCCCCCTCCAACACATACAGTACTATAATGGGCAAAATTACTATTATCCAAATGTGGATAATAGCTAATTTGCCCATTGAAAAAAAAAATTATTCATCCAACATAAAGTTAATAAAATTGCACTTACCCCTGCCAAGATGAAGGCCGTCCTCGTCTTCCTCCCTGTCCTCCATTGGCAGCAACATTACAATCAAAAACAAACTAATGGCCACTAACCCCTTAATCACCTTAGCGGTTAGTAACTGCTATAGTAATTAAGGGGGTTATCCCCTTTCCCCTCTTCCCACCCGGGAGGCCTAACCCCCTTTCCCGGGGGAACTACCCCCTACATCCACCCTTTCTGCCCATTGATTTGAGCATGGTTTGCCACTATAGCAATGAATGGGCAATCTACCAATAAAAAAACAAGCACTGAATAAAATAAATTACATTGCAATACAAAAATAATGCCAATAAACCAATTGATTGGCACAGTGGTACACCATACCCATATAATATGGCCATAGTTTGCCACTATGATAATGAATGGGCAAGCTAAAAAAAAACCTGGCATAAAATAAAGCACATGACATTTAAATAAAACAAGTTTTTCACAATAAAGCCATTGATTGTGACTGTGGTAAACCATGCTGAGAAGGAGTATACAAGAGTTTAAACTCTCTCACTGTAGCAGACCAAAAGAACCACACCCTAGCTGACAGGTTTGCTAGCTGATTGGAAATGGGAGGTTTAAAATGAAGACAGCAGATTTCTTCCAGGCTGTCATTTTGCCCTCAAACTGTGAGGAAACATGTTGCAGAGAGCCTGGCTGAGGGGAGAGCCTGAACTCCCCGTTGTATACCTAGAACTAAGGACTATTGTTTTGTTGCAGACTGATTTCCTTTTATTGCTTTATTCTCTGTGTAACTACAACCTGCTTCCCTGGTAAGGGAAATAAAGCACTTTTCATTGCAAGAAAGTGGTGTGTAAGCTCTTTCTGACCATACCGACAAGGCTGCTCTGTCACACATGCCCACAATATATGGGCATGGATTGCCACACTAACAATAAATGGGCAACCTAAAAATAAATAAATTACAAAATACAATACATAACAATTAAATAAAAAGAAGCTTTTGACAAAAAATGAATTGCTTGTCACTATGATTATACCCAGAAAGGGGCATAGATAAACACATTGGCAATCAATGGGCATCCTAAAAAAAAAATACGCATTGAAATAAAATACAATCAATGTTTTTCTTACCTTTGATGTCTTCACCCCCCGATTCCGAGTCCATCAGCAACCTTTTGACCCTCGACGCAATGCTCATAAGTAACTTCTTCTTTTCTTCTTTCTTTTCTTCTTTATTTGTAATCCAATTGGGGGCAGATGTTGTCCGTCACCTTTTTGGCTTCAAATGAGATGGAACATCCCTTATATAAGGCTTGTGATGTCACATTTGACTGTCAAATGGTACACCCCCAATCCGATTGGCTGGTGTACCATGTGACTGGGTCTTTTTGTTGTTGTAAGGATGTGATGTCATCTTAAAGGGAGGGAAGCCAGCCAATCAGGAAGGCTATGCTTTCCTCCCTTTAAAATGACGTCACCAGAAAAAATGGCTGCCATCACTTGGTACTCCAACCAATCGGATTTGGAGACATAATTTGATTGGTTGTAGTACCATGTGACAGATTCCATTTTTTGTTAAGGATGTGATGTCATCTTAAAGGGAGGGCCCCTCAGGAAGTTGCTTGCCAGCGACGAAATGCATAGAGCTGTTCTGATTGGTGGTTCCGGTAGTGACATCATTTGACACGCTGCGTCTAGCCCCGTCCCCCGATCGCAGACAACCTGGGAATCCTTTGCTCAGCTGTGTGCCGGCGTACACATCAGCTGCTGAACTGAAGCCCTTCCCCTGCTCCCCTGGGACACTGAATAACATCACAAATGAGCCCAGACTGGAGGCTGCAGCAGGGAAGTGATTCATTCTGGTTCCAGTGTGTTCCTGCAGCCACTGCAGAGCAGAAATTCCTATCTGTTACCAGGTTTTTCTACTATGCGATTTTAACACCTTTGTTTGTGAGTGTGCATTTTTAAGGTTTTCATCAACCTAATACATGTATTAAATGGTAATACACTATTATGGGGCATGCGTTTCTGCTTTTTGATATATATGATAGATATGTATATATCATTCATTGTAACATCGCCGGAAGAAGAGATTAGTGTGTCTCGAAAGCTCGCACAAATAAAAGCATTTCGTTAGCCACAGAATGGTATAGTCTATTTATTTTTTGATTTTATATATATATATATATATATATATATATATATATATATATATATATATTTATATAATATATTATTGTATATATGTAACAGCATATGTATATACAGGCAGAAACAATAAAGTAGCGCTATAAGGTGCACCTATACATGTGTAATTATATAGGCTGGGGGTCACGTAACAGTACAATACCTTGTAGTACAATAGGTATGTGAACAGTACCTATCTATAATACAGTATATGTACACAAATATTACACATGTACCCCATATATACATAAATATCTATATGTGTATCCACCAAAGGAGCGTTCACTCGGTTTCATTTACTGTAATTTTCTTTCTGTGTATTGTTTTATACTAGGGCCTCTCAAAATTTAAACTGCTGAATTTAAATACAAATAGATTTTGAGTGTATTTGGCTATATTTATAGATTCATTCTTCACTAGTAATTGTTTTTTTTCATTAGTTTAGTACTCATTATTACATCTTTATTATTAGCTTTCTATCCCAAGGTCATTCCAGCTTGCATGTACAGTATATAAACTAGCCATACAATTTAAGCTAGTTTTAATCATCATATTTGTATGTTTTATTGTTGTATAATCATATGGTATAACAATATGTTTTGGGGGCAAGGATAATTGATGCGAATATAGAGCCTGTCATTATCAATTGACAACCCTTCCTTCACGTGGCGCCCCTTGTTTCTAACAAAATGGGCTCTGCCTTGGGCCTAGCGTCCCCTTGGGTGTATCCAGCTAAACAACTTCCATGGATCTTTTTAAAGTGAAGTTTTCCCTGGAAGTCGCCTATACCCATCCATGGGTGAAGAGGCGGAAAGTAAAGTAAGTAAAATATGTTTTTAGTTCATAATTATGGAGTTGAGATCTGTATGCAATATCATTATGAATGACCATAGTGTAGATTTTATTTAAAACTGCAATTTAATTATATATTTTATGTGTTGATTCATTTTATGAACTTAAGTCTGTATATCAAATATAGTTGATCCGACATTGTCTGACCGCTCAGCATCAAGCTTGCTGCCTGTATAGCACTATCAGTTGTATATAATTTATGGTATGCCTGCTATTACACTATTTCAGCATTGTTTACATGTTGCTAGGCAACAATGGCTATATAAACAGTGCACTAATGTTGATTGGCCATCCCTTAATGGTCACATCACGTGACGAAACGCGTCGGGATGCTACAGTTGGACATACTGACGTCACCTGAGTTCGGTCGTGTATCAACGAGGAAGCCTACACATGCTAGCCCCTGCTACTACTTGGCAATTCCAGGCTGTTTGTTCCGCAGTGTGAAGCCAGGAGATCTCGATCTTGGATTCGGCCCACATTTTCTGGCATCCTCTGGTCGAGCTCCGGAGTGCCTATAAGCCTATTGGGACACTGGCAGCGTGAGAACAATCTTTCACTATACAGCACATTTGACTGGGGACTTCCGCTCTACTGGTTACCTGACCCGTTGTAGACCCGGTGACGTCACAACGATAGAGATTTTATCTCTTACATGCTCTTTACATCTGTTATCTTGTGAGTGCATGTCCAAGAGAGTTTTTCTATTTTTGTTTTATTAAATGTATTCATACAGTATCACGCTATGGAGCTTGCACTTCTCTTTCTTTTTTTTCTTTTATGTATATGTATAGATATATGATCCTCAACCAGAAGGATCATCCACATACAAGTACAATATACATCACATCAGTGGCTACACAGATGGGTGTCAGTGTCTCTCCCAAGTCCCAACGACCCTTTTTATAAGTGGCACATGTGTGGGTGTCGGTACAACATTGGAGCTCTTATAGTGTGTATAACCGTAGCAGGCTTGTGTCTTTGCAAAGCCTTCAGTACCCTGGTCTGTAATGAGAATCCCCTCTGAGGTTACTCACAACTCTTGTAACAAGGTAGGCTCTTGCTCGCTATAGACTTACAGCAGACCTGTCTGATCCACCAGTTCCTCTGAGTCTTCCTGCTCATAGGCAGGACCTTCGGTCTCCACAGCACAGGCCAATGTTCCTTCTCGTCGCGGCAGCTCTAGCTCCTCGTGATCCACCAGGGACTCAAACTTTTCCCTTAGTCGCTCCTCTTCTGGGTCCCCGTTATTGGCCAGATGACATGTCGATCATAGAGTGACTCATTAACAAACCGCAGAGGGGAACCATCAAGTTGGCAGCATGCATACATAGCTACATACTTGCAAGGGGATTACATAGAATCTACTCCTAAATCTGAAAAGCTGCTAAATATATCTCGCTATATTGTAGATAAATGCATTTCAACTTTTTCTGACAGTGAAATGTTTGTGAGAGAACAGTTGAAAATGATAGATAATATGTTTAGAGTTTTAGTGTTTTTTGAAAGCTCAATACAAGTTTCTACATAAGACCCTTATGAGCACCTTCACACGTCTCAAACAGATCAATAACCCTGCCTTTCCCCATAATCACTCAGCACACAATGCTCTCACTGCAGCCAGGGATTCTGGTAAATTACATTTCTGTAAGGTGGAGGGTTTTTGTCCCTTTTTTACTCATCATAACTTTATATAAGACTGCAATTCACTCTAATCCAGGCACATTAAAGAAACACTTTCCATTTATTGTCCTAAAGATTATTCATGTGAGAGTGGACTTTTCATTTCTGAGTTGTACAGACAATCTCACAGTGTGGCAGGAGAGCAACGCATTGCTAAGCATTTTCCTACTCCTGAGGAAGCTCAGCAGGCCACAATTTGCTGAACTAGCATACAGTATTCCACATGTGTCTTTCGCGATGATTACTTTGGGAGTATGCATATAGAGTTGCAAAGTGTCCCAAATATAGCTGGAGTGGCTCTACACCGTAGGCAATGTATCTGATCAATTCAGGGAACCACATTGATTTTTTGTATCCCTTTGAGAGGATTCAATAATAAGCGGGGGTGGACTACCGATTGACAGAATAAGACGTAAGGAGGGCAAGACAGAAAGAGGAAGACAGGAGGCCCTCTTTCAGGAGGTTTGGTGGCTAGAGATGGGTGAGACCTTTACACAGTTTTGAGAACCTGGCAAATTTTGATCATTCGCGTCTGGAGAAATATATGCAAAGATATGAAACTTTGCCCGAAACCACCAACCGCAACTGTTTTACTTCCATAGCATCGTTATATATATATATATATATATATATATATATATATATATATATATATATATATATATGCAAATACAACTGTATGCTCATCTGCATGTCTTAGGCAGGTCTGCAACCCCGCCTTTCCCCATTATCACCCAGCATACAGCACCTCCACTGCAGCAAGGGATTCTGGGAAATGACATGCAAATGAGCACAGTGATAATGGGGAAAGGCGGGGTTGCAGACCTGCCTAAGACATGCAGATGAGCATACAGTTGTATTTGCATATTTGCTTTCCTGTGGAGGGTTTTTGTCACTTTTTTTACTCACCATAACTTAACTCAGTATTATGTTATAGCCTATCCCATAGCCTCTTTGCATACCCAGTTAAAATCAACCCCACACTGATGAGACCCATTAAGGTCGAAACAGCTGTCTGTGGGTGGTTTTCTGGGTATGTACCTTAACCCTGGCTGTGCTCAAAGCTGTGACCATGCAGCAAGCTTAAGCCTATAGGGAACCATGTTAAAAATGGTTTTTGAGGCAAAAAGTGACACTGTGTGCTCATTTGCATGTCATTTCCCAGAATCCCTTGCTGCAGTGGAGGTGCTGTATGCTGGGTGATAATGGGGAAAGGCGGGGTTGCAGACCTGCCTAAGACATGCAGATGAGCATACAGTTGTATTTGCATATTTGCTTTCCTGTGGAGGGTTTTTGTCACTTTTTTTACTCACCATAACTTAACTATATATATATATATATATATATATATATATATATATATATATATATATATATATATATATATATATATATACATATATATATATATTTTTTTTTAAGTTGGTGGGTATAAGAGGACAATCATTTCCATAATGTCATTAAAAATACAGAAGTGCACATTTTTTCATCCTACAAATCGACAGTCGTTGCTGGAACGTTTTGCGGATTTTTGAAATTCTGTGAAACTTCTCAGGTGCTTTTGAGAATTGAATCAAGACAAGAAATTTCCGGTGGTAACTGCACTTTCACCACTGTGTCAACCTCAGACAAATGAGGTTCGCAGTAGATACTCACTCTGTGCTCCTGTTTGAAAGTCCATGACATACCGTTTTTTGTATTGTGCTAAATGGCACCTCTTTCTAGTTAAGTTGGAGGTCATTTGTATCTGTAAATAAGTCTACACTGACCTCCCTTTCTTTAGAAACTCCTTTCTCGAGGTGAGCCATTTTCATGCTAGCGGTTTCTTCCTTACTCTGCAACTACTGTACAATACGTCTGCCATTGATTCCTGCCCAGAGATCTGTGCATGTTTAACAATTTGTTTTGTTTGATTCCTGCCGAGTGAACTCAATGAATGCCCTTCCCCTTGATTTTTTCGCTCCAGTAAGTCTGTTTGTTTTCTAGGTGAGACGTTACCTTGATTTTCCTGTAGACATCTCCTGAATAAATTCCTGGAGGCTGACTGTTTTTCATTCTTTGCTTTTATTTTTTCTCTCTCTTTAATTTTTTTGTTTTTGTTTTGCCAAAAAACCCTCTTCTATGTATTTGGGGCTCTTTTAATCTCTGCTAGATTGAAGCATCTGTCTAGTGATTTGATCAATGTTTGTATGTATTGCAGTTGTCACATAACGTTCTACAGTACTGTGTATGTTCGATAAAAATATTAAATCTGGGAATATGTTTGGTTTTTATTTCCTGTACATTAAAACCTGGATGAAATGGAAAAAAAGAAAAATAAATATATGTGACAAAATGCAAATGTAATACAAACAAATGTTATTATCTCATTACTGTTAATCAGAATTCCTTGACACTCACAAGATTTGCACCTGTTTAAAAAATAAATAAAAATAAAATCATTAAAAAACAGAATTCCTTTGATAAAAAAAAACTGGGTGTTTTTTTTTTTTAAGTAAAAATAGATAAATACTGAAAACAAGCAACGTTATATATTCTGAAACCGGTGCGAGGAGACTGACAGGTCTACTGGGTTTAAAACACTTTGAGGGAAGGTCCGTGTTCCTGCTTTGTGATTTCTTGACCTTCCAAGGTCTCCGGCACTGAGAATATCGTCTTATCAGACTACAAGCTACACGCTCACAATCTCCCGTCCTCTCTTTCAAACACAATGACCTCTAGTAAACCTTCCTTCTGTCTGACTTAATTAGACAACAAATCAATAAATAAAAATGCTTCTTGGTATGGAACCTTTCACACTGCAGTTATTACATTGACGGAAAGTGCCAAACTTTACCATGGAGGCTGCATGGTGAACCCTTGTAAGAGTTTAGATGACCCTCTATACGAGCTGCTGGGTGAACCTTAATAAGGGATAACAGGTGACCCTAAGAGCGTCATGGTGACACTTGTCATGTTGGTGTCAACGCTTAGAGCTCCAACCCCTCGTAGAGGGCACACACATGTAAAAACTCTGGTTTGACTTTTCCTACAATGCCTTGTAAAATCCTGCAGTCATTTTCTATAACAGCGAATGGCGCTGCTGTCAAGTACTTGTCTTTTCTTTGATAAATCTGGTGCAGTTTTTTTGGGGACTGGTTTTACCCCAGTTTCTCTCCTGGGAGACATTAGTATGTAGACTTCCATGAGTGTAGGCACACAAGGTCCTTCTTTGATTTCTAATATTCCATTCTCCAGCTCAGTTTGCCGTTACACAATTTCCATTATCTTGAATAAAAGGCCTTAATTACGGAAGCGGCGTTAAAGAATTCACACAGTTTTCCTCAAAGTAATTAAAATAAACAGACAGCCGCCGCTTGAGTTTGTTTTTAATTAATCTGTTGATAAACTGCAGCAGAGCAAATAATAATAATGATAATAAAAAATGATGCACACGCTGCAGTTAGCTGTGAATGGTGTCTCGTTTTCATTAAGGAATCGTGTTCTGTGGAGAGATCATACATACAGTAATGCGTACGCCTAATTATCTGTCTCTTAAAGGCAAAGCGCAGAGATCTGTGTATCAAAACCCAAAACAAGCTGTTTTAGTATTACATCTTTTGCTTTACAGAGGGTCTTGCAATCCATCACCAGGTGTTGCAGGCCCCTCTTGTACAGAGGGGGATAAATCAGCAATCCCACCCCAAATCAAATAATCATTGCTGATCTGGGGGGGACGGAGGGTCTCCAGGACTGGAACACCAGAAGCCCTTCAAACCAGGAAATTTTGACCAGCTAATATTATCCTGCCACTTTGTCTGCGATACAGTAGGGTTCCTAATACGTTCGTATTTTCCTGGCTTTTCCCGGCTTTTTGGTCCTTAAATTGATGGAGGAGTTTTTAAATACTGGAAAACCCTTCATGGAGTTGGTCCTATAATCTGATAGCAGTGATGGTGTTTAGTGTATGTACAGTATTTGCAGTGTAACAAATCCAATCACTCCTCACAAACTTAAAAATGCACCAAATGCTAGATTAGAGGTTTTTGGAATGTTTTTTTTATGTCGGCAATTCATTGCTTTTTTACTACTGGTGCAAATAATAGTTTTTATAAATATTTTTGGGGGGATCCATAGCTATTAAAAAAGTAAACATTTTTGGCGTTTGAAGACAGTCTCATTATAGCACATTATAGTGATGTTTCACATTGGCTCTCCATTGATATGTTTTGTCATTTTTAATTGCCAAAAGAACAGAGACCTCGAGAGTGAGTTTTTTTCTCAAAGAGAAGGCTCTCTGTTTGAGAAAATACATTCTAACAAAATGCATTGCTTCTATCAATCTATCTATCTAATCTATTTTATCTATCTTATCTATCTATCTCAATGTCTTGTATAGCGCATACACAGAGCAAATCCTGCTCCTATGCGCTTTTTAAAAACTTCATTGGTGCAGCGCAGAATCAAATCGGGGTTCAGAAAGGCGATTTCAAAGAGCCAAGTCTTGAGCCGTTTTGAAAGTGGGGTGGTCTGTTTCTGATGGATATGGGGAGAGCATTCCATTCCCTGGCTCCCTGTACCAAAGGGGCACGACCAGCTGGTCTAGTGGATTTGACTCTGGAGACTTTTATAAGTTGAAGATTTTGGGAATCGAGGTAGTTCTGTGGAACTTAAATGTAGTGTGAAGTTAGAGGGCTCCTGTGTCATGGTGAGCCCTGTGTAAGTGTCTACATTTTCAATGTGCATCTCTCCATGCCACTGGCTACTTTGGTCCAAGTTTCCACCTACTAATTTGGGGAGTTTTTACATGGTGCAATAATATAGCTCTCAGCCTCCTCATTAATTTTTCAGATCTCATATTATTGACGTCTGTAAAGGCTCCAGACTTATTGAGAGGTCGCTGTCTTTACTGAACATTGTCATCTTGGCCTAGTTAAAATTTGTGATGTCTCTGTTCCCTCCCTACACCATAAGTGATTGAATTACATGGGCAAAACTAGTCCTTGCACCAGGGAGCTTGCCATTTTCATCTCATTCTAGCGTTTCCCACTGCAAAGGCCAGTGCATTAACCCTTTCACTCTCTCAAGGGAATAACAGTAATGCAAGTGAGGGTGCTAACACAGCGCGGCTTCTCTGGCTCCCAGTGTAAGTGTGATAAGTGTATGTATATTATACTTCGAGGCACACGTATTGTAGGGAGCACGTTCCGTGTTTGGTGTTTGCTGCCTCTATTGTCCTGCACATCAATCATTTTCTAGGAAAGGCAGCATCTCCTGGCAGGCTCTCATCAATGAGCTGATTACACAGCTGAAAGGAGCACCAAGGGATGGAAATCAATAGAAGACATTTTCAGATCACATTCTACAAGCCCCTTGTTCACTTCGAATGCTGCGGTGGGCATAGCTTTTGCTGTCAAATGCACTGTAAACCTGTGGTTGTTTATAAGCTCTGTTTTAATATAGCATAGATGCCAGTATTACACATAAACCCCTTGTCTGCTTAGTCCCATGCAACATCTGCAGCAGCTGTGCACCTTTATCAGCTGACATTTAATGCAGTCAAACCGATGCCAGCTGTTTTGCATCTTGTATAAACCTGATAAATATGAACATCTGTGTTACAGAACAAAGCAGCCAAAGGGTCAGCATATTTTATATAAGGTAAATTGACTCCGCTCTACTAAGCATCATAAATGGACTGAGGCAGTGAAAAAATTGCAAGGGGTGACACTGTTTTCTTTGCAAATGCTTGTGAAAATGTAAGATATTTGCAGGGTAACGAATATTATGTGCAACAATTTTAAGCAATTTGCAAATTTGCAGTAGCTGGAACGCATGTTTGTTTTTTTTAAATGTGTATTAATGTATATTTGTTTTGCAATATTTTCAAACTTCATGATTGGCTTTGCAAAACCTGGCAAACTGCAGGAAGCCTCCAGAAAACTCACACATTCACTTGACTTCACAAGAGAATTTTAATTGCCAAGTAAGATGGAAAGAGTAAAGGATCTTCATATGTACAGCTTAGAGCAGGTCCGTGAAACTCAGAATAGCATGGGGGCCAATTCTTATGTCCGACTGAAAGACTCGGGCCGCACCAGGAAAAAAAAATATATAGTGGCTATAACCTATGGGTACACTATTTCTTGACCTTTCCTTATTAAAAAAGATGTAAATGTTGCTGGTATCTCTCTCCCCCATCCCCACTCTCTCTCACTCCCCATCCCCCATGCCCTCCTCCATCCCCTTTCTCTCTCCATCCCCCCATCTAGAGAAGAGGAAACAGAATCCCACCCCTCTCTCTCTCTCTCTTTCCCCACTCTCTTCCAATCACCCTCCCACTATCTTACTCTCCCCCTGCCACACTCTGTTTGTCCCTCTCTCACTCACCCATCCCCCTCCCAGCGCTGGGTCTCTCAGCTGACCAGGCGTGGGCCAAATGGTGACACCCTGTTGGCCACATGGAGCCCGGGCTGCGTATTTGACTGGCTTAAAGGAGAGTGGGATGATTGAAAGCCAAAAAGCCGAGGATCAAATAGGCTCTGAGGTTTTACAACAGATAGGAAAACAGGCAGCCAGCTCCTCCCCAGCTGTCCAACAGGAACACTCCTGCTCCGGTCACATGGTTTCTCGGCTCCCTCCGGCATCAGCTGTGCACTGTATTCCGCTGCTCCAGCCGGCTGAACAAGGAATTCTGCTGCTGCCACCGCCACCAGGACGTCTGCTACTGCTCCCACAATGTCGCCGTGGTTCTCCTCACCCTCCGCAACGGTCTTACTCACCCCCCACCGGCTGCAGGTAAGTGTATGCTACCCGGGCATGGTACCAGGTACCTGGCCCGCTGAAATTGCCAATTTTTGTCGGGTACCTGGCAAAATGCAGGACTTGGTACTACACTAGTAATCAGTCATTCTGTGCCTCTCCACCTGTCTCCTCCTTCTCTCTGCTTGTCTCCCAGCCTATCTCAGCTAACACTGCTGAATATTTATCCTTGAGTCAGCTGTTACTATATATTTCGATTCCAAATTAGGTCCTACAGCTTCAAACTGATGTCATATGAACTGCCCACAACTCCATACATAGAATACTGGAATATTTGCAGATCTCCTTATTAATCCAACCTAACTGTCATAGCCTCTCCGGTTGCATCAGCTAAACCCTACAGTTGTCAATAGCTACTGTGTCAACCTAAACAGGGCTTCTCTATAGAGAACTCTCCAATGTACGGTATATCCATATCCAAGCCCACCCTCTTTTGAAATTCTAGTTGGCAAAATCTGCCTCCCCTTTTCTAAGCCCATCTTGCTTGCTGGCATCTACCTAAAGCCCCTCTACAATCCTTGACTGATATCACCCAATTTCTTGGCTCCATTTCCTCTCTGAATGAGAAGAGTGAGCTGCTAGTTCTTGGGGATTTCAACTTCAATTGGCTTGACCCTAAAAACCACAAAATCCAGATACAACTCAAGTCACTTAACCTATCGCAACTCATTTCCCAACCCACACGGATAAACCTGAAATCGCATAACCATTCCTTGCTAGACTGGATTCTCTCCTCAAACCCCAGCAGAATCCAATCCTCTGGCATCCTTCCTGATATTTTCAGTGACCATGCAATAGTGTACTGTGTAAGGAAAATTAAACCGCCCCATTCAAGCCCTAAAGTTCTCCTCACTAGAACATTTAAAAACTTTAACTCACAACAGTTTCTGGATGACCTTACCAACTGCCCATGGCACAGAATCGATTTAATTCCCGACCCTGATTCTACGCTCGACTATTTCCAATCCGAGTTCTTAAAACTCTGCGATACCCATGCTCCACTACGCAAAATAAGGGTACGGGGGGCCCACCTTCCATGGGTTACACCTGACCTTATAGCACTCTACCAGTTCAGGGATGCCTTGTGGAAAAGCTACAAAGTAACTGGCACTACCAAGGATCTCAATCACTACAGATGCATGCGGAACATGTGCACAAGGCAAACAAGGCATACAAAAGCACACTATTACTCTGACAATCTCCACCAGAATACATCAAACCCAGCTAACTTCTGGAAGGTTATCAACCATATATTCCAGCCTCCTAACCATCAACAACCAAGTAATATCACTAAGGGGGATATTACTCTGACAAACCCCACTGACATCGCAAATGCATTCAATGATTACTTTGTGGGGTGTGCCACTAACTTATTAGCGAAACGCAGCACAAACCCCAAACATGAATCTCATCCTGGGAGTATCCCTACAGTCCCACCCCCTCCCAACACTGCCCACAATTTTCAATTTGGCCCAGTATCTGAAGAGGAGATTATACAGGCGCTCCTCAAACTAAAACTAAGCAGCCAATGTGGACCCGACTTACTACAATCTAGGTTCCTACAACTTGGTGCCCCAGCCATTGCCAAACCAATTGCGTCCATAGTCAACTCTATCCTGTCTGCAGGCCATATCCCTAAGACCTGGAAAACTGCCAGAGTTGTCCCAATCTTCAAAAGTGGGGACAAAAACACTGTCTCAAACTACAGGCCAATCTCACTTCTCCCAATTCTATCCAAAGTCATGGAAAAATGTGTCCACTCCCAATTAAGCGATTTCTACACCAAGAAAAATTTCCCTAGCCAATTTCAATCTGGATTTCGCCCCAAACACTCCACCGTAACTACCCTGCTAAAAGTTTGCAATGAAATCCAGTGTGGAATGGAACGGGGACAACTCACTGGTGCAGTATTCCTAGATTTTGCAAAGGCTTTTGACACAGTCGATCATGCTATCCTGCTTAACAAACTCCAGAGCTCTGGAATAGGGAAACATGCTTTAAACTGGTTTCAGTCCTACCTATCAGGAAGATCCCAACATGTGTCCATCTCAGGCTCTAACTCCAACCCCCTGGATATCACCTGTGGTGTCCCGCAAGGCTCTGTTCTGGGGCCCCTACTCTTCTCAGTGTTCATTAATGATCTTCCCACAGCTTGTAAGGAAGCCTCAACACACATGTATGCAGATGACACAATCCTATATGCACACAGTCATAGCCTCTCTGACCTTCAACACATACTTCAGTCTGACTTTTTGAGACTCGAAAACTGGATTTCCCAAAACAAACTGTTTTTTAACACTGACAAGACTGTAACAATGGTATTTGGGACCAAGACTAAATTTGTAAAGCTTCCAGTGACTGAGCTCCTGATTAGAACCAACGCTAACACCACCCTAACCCCTATCACTAGTTTTAAATACCTGGGCTTATGATTTGACTCCCACTTAACATTCGGGATGCACATTGATACCCTGACAACCAAGACCTATGCCAAACTAGGGGTACTTTACAGGAACAAATCCTCCCTAAGTCTCCTGGTCAGAAAGCGTATCGCACAGCAGATGCTAATGCCAATTATTGACTATGGAGACACAGTATATGGCTCGGCTCCTCAAACCCACCTTAGCAAACTTGACACCCTCTACAATTCAATTTGTCGTTTTGTTCTCCAATGCAACTACAACACACATTACTGCGAAATGCTCAAAGAACTAGATTGGTCAACACTAGAGTCTAGGCGCAAAGTTCACCTTTCCTGTCTTGCCTTTAAATTCTTCATGGGCAAGCTACCCAGCTACCTTAACAAGCTCCTCACCCCTACCACCTGCAGCACTTATCACCTGAGATCAGACTCCAAAAGACTATTCATGGTCCCAAGGCTCAACAAAGTATCCGGACGTTCCTCCTTCTCCTACCGTGCACCCCAAAACTGGAACAACCTACCAGAGACTCTCACATCCACCACCAGTTTAAGTTCTTTCAAATCTAAGGCTGTCTCACATTTTAACCTGGTCTGTAACTGTTTCATACGCTCATAATATATATTTTCTTTAACTGTGCACGCAATGTCTTGTATATAATGTATACCCTGTTCATTTATGTAACTGTACTTGTAACCATGTACTATTTGTTTTACTCTGTGCCCAGGACATACTTGAAAACGAGAGGTAACTCTCAATGTATTACTTCCTGGTAAAATATTTTATAAATAAATAAATAAATATCTATATCTATATATATCTCTCTCTCTATATATAGAGAGAGAGAGATATATATAGTGAATAAAAAGACTGCGCCTATTTGAGTGACGAATACAATGCTAGCATTAAATACCAATTGAATGGTGCCTAGTTAATGCTTAGTTAACATATACTCTATAATCATCAGTCAGCACTGATGTGCTAACAATTTTTTTTACCATATACTGTATATAAAAAGTCAAATGGTATAGTGTGCTGCTGATCACAAATTGCAATATATAATAACAGATAAAGAAAATGATTGTGAAGTGGAACTATCAAAACTGGCAAAACATATAAAAAATAGTTGTGAAAAATAAAAAACAAAAAGTCCAAAATATGAAAAATATATAAAAAGCACAAAAATTGACCACTTGTGAATGTGTTTAAAATCAGAGACAAAACATGAAACATAGACAGATCCCAGTGCTACATCCATTGACACAAATACAAGGTACAGTGCCTATATATATATATATATATATATATATATATATATAGATATATTTTGAATAAAATGGTCTTTTAGTTTAACTCTTTGGCCAAAGTGTCGTAAGCCCATGAGCCCCTCCAAGGCAGACCACGTCTCATGGGTTCCTAACACTAATATAAATTCTTAATAACCTGTACATTACCAGGAAGAATGATTTATAATAAATCTGTCAATATTAGTTGCATAGTTCTAAGTCTGATTGAAGCTCTTATTAACCTGTACAATACCAGGAAAAGCACTCTGTATTAGATTTGTCGCAACCAAACTGCATGCAAGTTCCCATGAGTGTGGAAGGTGAAATGGAGTATGCTTAAACCATTTAAAAGTGGGAGGGGGTGAGCTTCAAACCTGGGAAGGAGGAGCCACCCTCCAAATCAGCTGGGAACAGCTGAACAGAATTGCAAAACATACAGAACCCCTGTAAGCTCATATTGAACCCCCAAAATAACCACAATGTACAGCTAAACCCCGTTATAACGCGGGTCTCGGGGTCCACCCCGAGACCACCGCGTTACTAACGGGGTCGCGAGAAAAAAAAATGGCCGCCGCGCTTTAGCGCATATTCATCCCGCGGGACAGGAGATGGGAGCGGGCATGTCCCTCCGCTCCCCGCTTCCCCCTGTCACCGCGGGACAGGCCGCGGGGCAGGAGATGGGAGCGGGGATGTCTCTCCTGTCCCCGCTTCCCCCTGTCACCTCGGGACAGGCCGCGGGGCAGGAGATGGGAGCGGGGATGTCTCTCCTGTCCCCGCTTCCCCCTGTCACCTCGGGACAGGCCGCGGGGCAGGAGATGGGAGCGGGGATGTCCCTCCTGTCCCCGCTTCCCCCTGTCACCTCGGGACAGGCCGCGGGGCAGGAGATGGGAGCGGGGATGTCTCTCCTGTCCCCGCTTCCCCCTGTCACCTCGGGACAGGCCGCGGGGCAGGAGATGGGAGCGGGGATGTCTCTCCTGTCCCCGCTTCCCCCTGTCACCTCGGGACAGGCCGCGGGGCAGGAGATGGGAGCGGGGATGTCCCTCCTGTCCCCGCTTCCCCCTGTCACCTCGGGACAGGCCGCGGGGCAGGAGATGGGAGCGGGGATGTCCCTCCTGTCCCCGCTTCCCCCTGTCACCTCGGGACAGGCCGCGGGGCAGGAGATGGGAGCGGGGATGTCTCTCCTGTCCCCGCTTCCCCCTGTCACCTCGGGACAGGCCGCGGGGCAGGAGATGGGAGTGGGGATGTCCCCTCAGGTCGCCGCTTACCTCAGAACCATGCTGCCTGCATGGAGGTTGTAGCGGGGGGTTTCTTCTCCCCACCGCTGTCCCCGGTGCTCCCGCTGCCTGCGCGGGAGGAGGGGGGGGAGCGGGTGGTGGTGCTGGTCGCGGCCCGTCTGTGTAGAGTGAGAGAGTGTGTGTGTATGTATATATGGGAGGGAAAGTGTGTGTGTGTATATGGGTGTGTGAGTGTGGGTAAGTGTCTGAGTGTGTGTGTAAGTGTGTGTAAGTGTGTGTGAGTGTGTGTGAGTGTCTGTGAGTGTGTAAGTGTGTGTGAGTGTGTGTGAGTGTGTGTCTGTGAGTGTCTAAGTGTGTGTAAGTGTGTGTAAGTGTGTGTGAGTGTGTGTGAGTGTCTAAGTGTGTGTAAGTGTGTGTGTGTGTGTGTGTGTGTGTGTGAGTGTGTGTGAGTGTCTGTAAGTGTGCGTAAGTGTGCGTGAGTGTGCGTAAGTGTGTGTGAGTGTGCGTGAGTGTGGTCAGTGTGTGTGCAGTGTGTCAGTGTGAGCAATGAGCAGTGTGTGTGCAGTGTGCAGTGTGTGTGCAGTGTGGCAGTGAGCAATGAGCAGTGTGTGTGCAGTGAGTGTGTGCAGTGTGTCAGTGTGAGCAATGAGCAGTGTGTGTGCAGTGTGCAGTGTGTGTGCAGTGTGGCAGTGTGAGCAATGAGCAGTGTGTGTGCAGTGAGTGTGTGCAGTGTGCAAAAAAAAAAATGTAAAAAAATTTTTTTTAAAAAAATTTTTTTTTTTTTTTTTTTTTTTTTTAAAAAAAAAAACGGGAGCCACGGGAAAACCGCGTTATAACCGAATCGCGGTATAACGAGGCGCGTTATAACGGGGTTTAGCTGTATATATATGCATATAAGTGTCAAAGAGGAGTGCTACTGAGCATGGCAATATATATTTAAAATCAGAGACAAAACATGAAACACAGACAGAGCCCAGTGCTACATCCATTGACACAAATACACGGTACAGTGCCTGGTCTTTAGCAGCGAACACAGCTCTGGAATGGGGGCGGTCAGGAGTCCTCTGGAGATATCACGTCACGCAAGCGACTCTACGCGTTTCACTAAGTGTGTAGCTTCGTCAGGAGCACCAGAGGAATTATCCGAGTACCGGAGCGTACTCCAACCCGGAAGTGACGTCCCGCGATCGAGAGGTCTGAGACGGAGGTAGCGGGGAGTAACCAGGCTGGCGATTCACCACGCTTTTATGTGTCTTTATCCTTATGACACTGTGTAAGTGTTCATTTTTACTGCTTCTATAAAATTGGTTTATTTTTACTTTATTACGCTATGTATATAAAAAGTCAAATGGTATAGTGTGCTGCTGATCACAAATTGCAATATATAATAACAGATAAAGAAAATGATGGTGAAGTGGAACTATCAAAACTGGCAAAACATATAAAAAATAGTTGTGAAAAATAAAAAACAAAAAGTCCAAAATATGAAAAATATATAAAAAGCACAAAAATTGACTTTATTACGCTATGTATGTATGGTATAGTATAGGTATCTTTTTCTATCTGACATTGATGACATCATCCGAGTGATTCTGTATTACATTTACTCGTGCCTACTGGGGTTTACATCTACCCACAGAGTCAAGCAAAGTGCCACTGATCTCTGAAATGCCTTCTTTTTTTTTTTTTACTTTCTTTTATTGGTTTTTCAAAAATATAGCATACAAGTATCACATTGGTACCATAAAGTGTACTGTGGAACAGACAACACCTATACGAACATTGGAAAGGGTAGATAGGAGAGAATTGGGGTAGGAGGAGGGGAGGGAATGAAGGGGGGGGAGGGTAAGGTAGAGGAGGTAACTCCATTGTTGTTCTTCTCTGGTCCTAGACCGCTACTCCGGGCTCAAACCTATCTGTGTCCGTGAGGCACCCGGCATTGAGGTAGGGGGGCGCTCATCCGCCCTCGGTATTCCTGCGGCTCTGTGTTAGTGTCGTCCCTATATGGTTCCTCCCTCAGTTTCTGTCCGCCCTTGAAGGAGAACCCACCTGATTTTATTAAAGCCAGACGGAGGCATTGCTCACCCCCGGGATATCAGTCTGAGCCAACCAGGGCAACCAGACTTTTTGGAAATTTGGGCCAGTGTCGTTGACCAAACTTGTCAACTTTTCCATCTGGCAAACAAACCAAATTCTGTTCCGAATTTTATCTATTGATGGAATTGCATTCTCATTCCACAGTGCTGTAGCAAAATGTGCAATTAATTTGTTTCCTGATCTAGACACTTCATTCGTGGGCTTACCTAACAGAAACACCCATGGGTCTAGTTGAATTGTGAGGCCCAAAAAGATCCTCTGTAGCCAATCTCTGATTTGCGTCCAGACGGGTATGAGTCGTGGACAAGACCACAGCATGTGCACCAGATCGCCCTGTTCCCCGCACTGCCTGGGACAGAGCGGGGAAGCTCCTGCTACGAATTTTGCCAGTCTAACTGGGGTGAGATACCACCTCATTAATACCTTATATGAGTTCTCCTTCAATGTCGTACAAATCGAGCTACTGGCCGTAGCTTTAAAGATCGCTGTCCAGTCTTCGTCTTCTAGCGGCCCTGTCAGGTCTGTCTCCCATTGTGTCATGAACCTGGTTTTATGTGAGCCGTCACTGTCCGACCTAACCGCTTCCCTGTATAGAGCAGAGATGAGTCCCCGTGTGACGGTTCCCCGACCACAGAGCTTCTCAAAATTTGTTAGCGGTGGTCTGTTTAGGTGTTTGGTATAAAATGCCCGGACCTGGAGGTATCTAAGGAATTCTGTGTTGTGGAGGTCCGTTTCTGACTGTAATAGCTCAAATGGTTTGATCGTGTCTCGCCCCTCCAGGTCCTTTAGCCTTCTAAGCCCCAAGTTTTGCCAACGTGTGAAGTTCTTACCAACTAGCCCTGGAGCAAAATCTGGATTTCCATATAGGGGAGTCATTAGAGTATGTTTTGAGGTTAATGAGTGATTATTTTTAGCCGCTTCCCAGACTGACAGGGAGTTAAGCACCGAGGTCAGCGGATCCTTTAAGTCTTTTAATCTAGATTTAGGGTACCAAATTAGATCCTTGAGCTCCAGCGGGGCGCACACCTCCTTCTCCAGCGCCACCCATCGCCTCAGCTTCGGATCGCCATGCCACTGAGTCATTTGGCATAATTGTGCCGCCTTATAATATGCCATCAAGCTCGGCACTGCCAGACCCCCAGTTTCCCTAGGTCTTTGCATAATTGACATTTTTACCTGCGGTGTTTTATTTTTCCAAATGAATTTCGTTACTACATTCTGCAATTCTTTAATCTCCGATCGCACCACGGGTATCGGAAGAGTTTGGAACAGATACAATAACCGGGGGAGAAGGTTCATCTTCACACAATAGATTCTGCCAATCCAGGATATTCCGTAAGCGGACCACTCCTTAAGTTCTTTTGTGAGGGCTCTTAGTAGCCTTGGATAGTTCGCCTGATATAGGATGGAGCTCTGTTTGGTAAGATATACCCCAAAGTATTTTATAGCTTTAAGCTGCCATTTAGACTGAAAATTAATTTCTATTAATTTCTCTGTTTCTTTTGGGATATTTAGATTTAGCGCCTCCGATTTAGATTGATTTATCTTAAAATCAGAGATTCTGTTGAATTTTTCTAGGAGAGCAAACAGATTGAGTTGTGAGGTAAGCGGCTTTGTCAATGACAAGATGATGTCGTCCGCGTATAGAGCAACTTTATGCTCTTGAGAGTGGATTTGAACTCCCGATATGTCAGGGTTGCTACGTATGTGTGCCGCTAACGGTTCCACGCATAAGGCGAACAACAAGGGCGAAAGTGGGCAGCCCTGTCTGATCCCGCTTTTGATTTTAAACAACTCCGACGGGAAGCCCTGGTGAACCACCTTGGTGGTCGGCGTTGTGTATAATGCTTTTATTGCCCCCAGAATTTTGCCCCCAAACCAGAATGCTCCAAGCGTGGACTCCATATATGGCCAGTCAATCCTGTCGAAGGCTTTTTCCGCGTCTAAGCTTAATACTATTCCTCGGATCCCATTGGCATTAATGAAATTAATGATGTCTATTATCCTTCTAGTATTGTCGGCCGCTTGTCTGTCTCTAATAAAGCCAACCTGGTCCGGGTGGATAAGCCTCGGCAGGATCGCACTCAATCTATTGGCCAGTAATTTGGAGTAAATTTTAACGTCCGAATTGATTAAGGATATTGGCCTATAACTTTGGCAATTTGTAGGATCTTTGTCCTTCTTATGGATTATGGATATCGACGCCTGGAGCATCTGGTCTGAGAAGGGTTCCCCCGCCAAGACTCCGTTGAATACCTTGAGCATGTGCGGGGCTAGAATCCCGATAAATTTTTTGTAATACAAATTAGAAAACCCATCCGGGCCCGGGGCTTTAGAGGGTTTTAGGTTCTTGACAACCTCTATCAATTCCTCCAGAGTGAAATCAGTCTGGATTGCCTCGCGCTCCAGTCTGTTCAGCCTAGGTAGGGCTGCTTCACTCAGAAATGTCTGTAGTAGTTTGTTTGTCTTTGAGTTGTGTGCCACCTTCTCCCCATTGTATAGCTGTTCATAATAAAGTCTAAACTCTTCCACTATACGTTTGGGGTTGGAGGACATTTCCCCCGAAGTGGTCCTGATTGCCTGTATATTATAACTTGGTTGCCTATTTCGAATCCTGTTAGCTAGCATAGTGTTTGGCTTGTTGGCTTTCTCAAAGAATTTCCTCTTGGTCCAGCTCAAGTCCCTCTCGGCCTGGGATGTGAGGAGGAGGTTAAGCTCGATCCTTACATCCTTCAGCTCCTTTAGAATGTCCCCTCTACCTGATCGGCTATGAAGTGTAGAGAGCTCATGTAACCTCTTATATAGTTGTGTCAATTTTGTTTCCCTCTGTTTTTTTCTTCTCGCCGCTAGACTAATCAGTATTCCACGCATTGTGGCCTTGTGAGCCTCCCACAGTGTGATGTGAGATTCCACCGTGCCCGTGTTTGTTAAGAAAAATTTCCTAATCTCGTCTTTGACTGTCTGTGCCAGATCTGGGATTTTAATCAGGGACTCGTTCAATTTCCAGTTTGCTCCCGGGCTAACCGGCCTAATTTGTGTGCATCTTAGCTCAATTGATGCATGGTGCGACCATGAAATGTCATGCATTAGGGTGTTGGAGATTTGTGGGACCATTCTGCTCGACACAAAGAAGTGGTCTAGCCTGCTATAACTGTCATGAGGGTGTGAGTAGAATGTATATGTACGCTCACCCGGGTGCTGTTCCCGCCATATGTCCACCAGACATCCTCGTCTTAGCCCTTCTAGTAGTGCTGTAGCTCCTGTTTGTCTCTCCCTCTCCTGTCTCGGGGATCTGTCTATACGGGGGTCCAGGACCTTATTAAAGTCTCCCGCTATTATTATATTTCCGGCTGCCCAGCGCTGAAGCTTAAGAAAGAACTCTGCAAAGAACTGGGAATCTCTTTCGCATGGGGCATAAACGCATGCCATGGTTACTCTGCATTGCTGCAATAGTCCCACCAGTATGATATATCTACCTTCTGGATCTCGTTTTATTTTTTCTACCTCAAACGGGACTCTATTGTGGAATAGTATAGCAACCCCTTTTTTCTTTTCTTTGGCTGAGGCGAGATAAAACCTCCTAAAATGTTTGTCTATGAACCCTGGGTTTTTGTTGGAGCTATAATGCGTCTCTTGAAGGAAGAGAACGTCTGTTTTTCTACGTTTGAATTCTGCAAAGGCGATTCTACGTTTCTGTGGGGAATTAAATCCCTTGACATTTTGTGATATGAACGTCAGTGCCATGTGTGTATATATAGTGAGTCTTTGTGAGTGTAGTGCGTTCGCATCCTACCCGTGCCTTGAGTTCTCTGCAGGTGCCAGTAGTGGTTTTGATGGTCCCGTGGTGCCATAGTACCTCCTCTTGGGAAACCTGGGGGTGGGGAGGGAAAACATATAGGGGAGTGACAAGGAACATATAGCCATGTAACATGTACAAAGAAAACCATATTGGTCCTAACTGAACTATGGTTTAATGCCTGGGAATATCGCCCATGCTCTGGATTCTCCCTCCCTCCTGTCCAGGCTCGTGGGGCTTTTTCCGGCCCACGAATTCCCAGGTCTTTGACTGGACTGTGGTTTAAGACTGCAGCCCAGCCCCAAGGCCGCATGCCAACAGGCGGGGACGAGGGCATTCACCTGCCCCCCCGCCAGCAGAGCAGACATTATATTTTCCATAACTGTTGATAAAATCTATTTCCTAACACTCAACTGTATTGTGTACAGATTCTACTCTAACTTCACTTACTACTAAACTCTATCTACTAAAATCTAGAACTGACTACCCTAACTTGTGTAACTAATTTAACTGAACCCCTCCCCCCAGCGGGGGAATTCACGCACCCCCCTGGGGAGCCCCCCCTACCACATTTCGGGTCTTACGGTCTCAGCCCCGTCCCCCCAGTCCCAGCCCAGTCTCTCCCCTGAGCTTCAGGCGCTGCCTCGGGCGTCACTTCCTGTCCGACGGGACTCCGTGAGGAACCGCCCCCTGACGTCATCGGGGTCGAGAGCGCATATCCGCCTGTGAGCAGCCGAGGAAGCAGGCGTGTCCCGAGGGCGGAGCCGGCTGGAGCGCCACGATTTCGCGCCGAAACAGCGTCCGCCATTCTTTTTCAGCACGTCTTCTCCAGCTTGTCCCGCGGATCTTGCCAGGAAGCCATTTTGGTGAGTGATAAATTTCTTCATTTTCAGCTGTCGCTATGTCTTCCTCTGGAGCTTAATCGTCTGGGCTCGGACCTCGGGGAGGGGGGGGTGGCCCGGGGACACTCCAACGCAAGGCAGCAATCAACAAGGGGAACAGTCTCAACATTCTTTGCAGAAGAAGGAGTAATAACAGCTAGTTCTGGGTGAACTAGAAAGCGGGTCAATCAGTCCTCAGGTAGGTCTCGAGGGTCCTGTCTTGTCTTTGCGTTGCGCGGCCGCTGAGCCCACTCTTTCCCACTCCGCCTGCCGGGGCGGGCGCCCCCCTGGGGACTCAGATCGCTGGAGCGTGTTGGGTATGCCTAGCTTTTTCAAAAACTCCGGGCCATCCGGCAGGTGCTTAAGTGTGTGAGACCGGCCATTTTGCACCACTATCATCGCGAATGGGAAGGCCCACCTATACCTTATGTCCTTGTCCCGCAATAGTCTGGTAACAGGTTGGAGGGCCTGTCGTCTTGCCAGCGTGATCGGGGAAATGTCCTGGTATATGGCCATCTCAATTCCCTCAAACGTCACCGTTGGGGTAGCCCTGGTAATTTTGCAGATCTCTGCTTTGGTGGTGAAGTGGTGCAGGCGTAGAATTACGTCCCTGGGGGGGTTGTTCGGCAGTGGACGGGCCCGTAAAGCGCGGTGACACCGGTCCATGACCAGCTCTGCCTCCGTCTTCCCCGGCATAATGGAAGTCATCCATCTGCTTAGCATCACTTCGGGGTCTTGGACCTCCTCGGGGATCCCCCGGACCCTTAGATTATTCATTCTGTCCCGATTTTCACTGTCCTCGTGGCGCTCCTCTAGCTCTGCCACCTTCCGCTCTAGAGTGGTAACCCTGATGTCGGTCTCCCTCTGGCACTTGGTAGTCTCCTCCATTTTTTCCTCAAGATCATTTGTTCGGGTCCCAATGCTGAGAATGTCTCTCCGCAGGTGCTCTACCTCCCCCCGAAAAAATGTTTTACGGTCAGAGAGGAGCTGTGCTATCTCTCTCTTAAGCGCTCCTGTGGGCTCCTCCATTGCCATCTCTAGCTCCGGTGCTGAGTCCGAGTCTGACGCCGCCATGCTGTCTGTTTCCCGGGTCTTTTTTGCCCCCACGAAGTAGGTGCGCACGTCCACCTTCTGCTTCGTCTTTTTTCGGGTCGCCGCCATCCTCTTTTGTGCTGTATGTTTAGTTATTGTGGGTGCCGTGTCTTTTTTGTGCGTGCGTTGAGTTTTAGCGTTATTTTTTATTTATTTTCTGCCGGCGGGTAGCGGAGCACTTAGTTCAAGCCGCCATCTCCGTTCCCGTCGCGCATGCGCCTCTGAAATGCCTTCTTTTGATTGATACTGTACCACGTGAGTTCACATCTGAAAGAATTTCTCCAAATACGTTCCACCTTAAGAAAAACTTTATTTGCACTATGTTGTGTCTTTATTTGTTTTTATTGCATATTGAAATTCGCGCTCCCCTATCCTTTGAGAAATACATTGTTTGAAGTGGAGTCTGAAGATCATCCATTTTAAGGGTTCTCAGCAGCATTGCTATATGTACATGTATCATTTTGTATCACTATTTATTTGCACTTAATATCACTTATTTAAAACACTTCATATAGTTCTATTGTGTTTTATGAGCACCTTTAGTTGCACTATTTAGTGCTCTTTAATTTTTAAGCGCCCACCCTGCACTTTGTTTTCACAGCAACCTTACTTGTTACATGGTATCTATCTCTACAGGCCTCTCACAATATGAAGGAGTGTTCCAACGAGGGGTGCGACTGTATGTTTAATGGCTTTTCAGAGTGCTGACCTGCTTAAAGTCTGAGTGGGAATATCGGTATGTTATTTGGTTTAATATCAGAACAAGGCTCCTATCGGAAGCTGCACCATTGTTACAGTGCCAGGAAGTGAATGAGGTAAGCGGACATTTTATGTTTGATTAGACTATGGGAGAGAACACCCTCATTGGAAGCCTTCACACATCTGTTTAGCCTCTGCCTTCAGGTTATTGTTTTTACAGTATCAGCTGTACATTAGGTAGATGATGCCTCTATCAAGAAGATGGAGTCCATCATATATGTTTTATTCTGGGATGTAGGCATTTAACTATTCTCTTTCGGTGCCTTGCAGTTCCCCAATGTGTTAATTGTGGAAGGCTGAACAAGGATTTGCAAGACTATTGTTTCCATGATATTGCTCTGATAGTGTCTATGCATAATAGGGTGACACAGAACAATGAATCCCTGCCTTGAAGACTTTACAATCTCACAATTGTCTTGGTGAAGGTAAAGTCACTTGCTTGATGTGGTACAGATTGCACTTGGTCTCCAAACCATTCCTGTTAGTACAGAAGCAAGCTCCTTAACCATGTCACCACTAGAGATGGGCAAATGTGTCAAAATCTGTATTGGTTTTCTCTATTTCATTTTTTTTTTTTTTTTTTTTTAATCTCTAATTTTTCTAAATATTTTTTCTATTTCATTTGGAATATTTGAATATTCTGTCATTTTAAAAAAAAATCTCGAATTTTCAAATATTCACTTTTTTTTTAAATCCCATTTTTTTTCTTGCTCATTTTCAAATGTTCTAATATTTGCGTTTTGGGGGAAAAAACTTGTGGCAGATTTTTGTAAATGCTAAAAATTAACCATCTCTGTTCAACTCTCAGTAAACAATATGCACCTATGTTTGGTCACTAAAGACCACTTTAGATGAATGCCCAGCTGATTGAGGGGCGCTTGGAAAGGAGTGTAGAAGTAGTGCTGAATGTAGCTTTCGGCAGCTGGAATAATTGACTAATTGGAACTGCTGAGATTGGGAATGGAATACTGATGCAGAATTACTAGTGATTCAGATTATCAGACATTCTGCCACTTGCCATTAACTTTAAAGACAGCCCCTTTATTTTGCCTGTTATAAAGCAAAATACAAAAAAAGAATCTTAAAGAATCGGAAACAAAATGCCGGAGCCTATAAAATAACATCACTTTGGCTGCTTGTCACACACAGTCAACCACACTGTGATACACTTTCGAAAGCTTACAGTACTTAATACTGTTGTTGAAAACCTGGCAATCATGTACCTTCAGACATGCCAACGCTCATTGATTTTCTGTGAGTCTAGCCGATTTGAAGTCAGTCTCACTGATTTCAGTGATGACTCCCTGATATAACAATACGTTTCCATTAAAAGGCCATGTGTTTGGTTTACAACACCAAATGCCACTGATTTGGGATCTTTGAGGTTGCAATCCCCCGCAAAAAATGTATACGAGACAGAACTGTCACCGCTGGATAAGGCGCTATTCCTGCGTACACATGGTGGTACCTGGCAGCTGCCCCGTGGCATAGATAATTGTCAAAACCCAGAGTATCATCAAGGGTCTTTGACCATCTGTTAGTAATAAGCCATTTCTTTCCAATTATGAACGCTGGCATCAGGCGTCCTCTCTCCGCTCTAAACAGATTCTGAAGGATATTGGAGGAATTAGTAGATTTATTTCGTCTAATCCTCTCCCAGGTGAGCATCAAAATCAAAGTATGAATACAAGATCATGGGCTGCTATTTTAGGCTCAGACTGTTGTATTAATGAGCGTTTTATTCTAGCATTTGGAGTACCGCACTGGTTTAGAAGAAGGAAATTAGCCTGGGTAACAACGCCAGCAGAATTAAAGGCTTAACAGCTTAAAAAGAAGTATTAGAAAACACAGCTAACTCTTAGTGTTTCTGCTCAGCTGATAACACGGTTTGAATTGCCGTGTGTTTGTCGGAATATTTTGATCTCTTTCAGATGAAGTTCAAGTAGTGATTTTTGGGCTATTGCCTTTTCATGGTGGATTTTGGACAAAGCTGCGTGGGTACACGATGCTGCATGTTTTTCCTCACCAGTATTTGATTAATGTTTAAGCACCAGAGATAGCAGAGGGGCTAAGCTGGCCAGATAGCATTGATGCTTCTCATTCAGCTGCTATGCAGAACCTTAACCCATTGAGGGCCAAAAGACCGGCACTCAACCATGTGATCGCTTGGTGTAGCGATCACGTGGTTCCCGTCCAAGCCCTGTCAAGGACGTGAAGGAAAGTGGATAATACTAGCTGTCACTGGAGACCAGGACAATTACACCAGGAATCACTACACTAGACAGAACTGCAGAGTTCAGCAAAAGTGAATTTATTGGAAAAAGTTTCCACAAACACACACAAACTCACCCAACAGGGGTAACTGGGGGAACAACCTAAAGTCCTGGCTGCGGGGACCACTGTCCAGATGTTTACCCTGAAAACGTTCCCAGACTTGCACCGCTGTCCTTGGTAGTATAGGTAGTCCTGCCTTGTACTCTGCTAGCCAGCAGTTTTAAAAATCCTTCTGTCGCTTCCCTCCAAACTCCTCCGCAAGTCTCCGGAACACCCTCAGACGACTTCAGATATTTAAAGGGTCCACTTCAGCTCCTCTGAGTACTCTGCAACAAGTCTCTGAAACCAAAGCCGGGTTCCTTCTCATATATACCTTGAACTCTTATCCCCCAAAATGGAGGACGGAGGGCTGATCAATCCCAGAGCGGATTGTCTTAGAGGTCCAATCAATGAGTGAGGGCTCGACTGAAATCCTGAGCGAGGGGAGGTTACTGGACTTCCAGGACAGCCCACCGGGGCGAGCTTAAGTTGAGCCGGGCATTTGAATGGACCAATTGGAACCGCGCCTATGGGGCACAGTCTCAAAAACAGTTCCCCTGGTCCTTCCAATACCCCCTGAAGGGAGAGGCGACTTATGTCTGGGCCGCACAATGATCCCCCCGCGGGGAGCCACTTTCTCCACACGTCAACAGCCTGGCTTTGCTTGGCAATGTCTCAAGCCACTCACCTTATCTCGCCCAGGATCTCCTTTGTGTGGAGACTGAATACTGGTATACCCATTCTCCAAAGAAAAAATTGCACATTTAAAACATTTAACATAGGTTAACCCCTGGTTCCCAAAGTGCTAGAACCAGGCTACAAAACATAACATCAGCCAATGTGGACACATTGTACTATTGTGACTATTCCTACATGAATAAATAAATATATAATATTATTGACTGATAGGGGTAATGGCTGGCTTGACCTTTATTTAAGAGCAGACAAATCTACCCCTACCATCACACTAGAAAACTAGCATGCCGCTCCCTGTATGTCATAGGCACCTTAGAATGCAGGGCCCCATGACTTTCAGGGTATGTTACGAGACACCCAAAGGGTTAAGGCAGTGGTTCCCAACGCAGTCCTCAAAAAACCCCAACAGGGCAGGATTTAAGGATATTCCGGGTTCAGCACAGGTGGTTAAATCAAAATGACTGAGCCACTGATTGAGTCACCTGATCTCATTCTGGGATATTCTTAAAAGCTGACATTTTGGGAGTTCTTGGGGACTGGAGATGGAAACCGCTGGGTTAAAGGACAAGAAGATAATGTTATTAATACAGAATTTAAAGATGAAATATATAAATATATAATGGCTTCCCGTGAGAATGTGTTTTCTGCCTTATGATAAAACGCAGGTAACATGAGTTATAAGGAGATATTAATAATACAACAAAAATATATCAATCACTTTTCCGCCCAGCTTTGCACTATTAACTCTTTCAGCACTGGAAGCATTGAATGAGACTTAAGTGGTAGTTACATGTAAGGGGGTTCAAAGCTACAGTTGAGCCAAGATTGTTTAGGTATAAAGGAGTTCCTGCATATATCATTTTTTGTTAACCTAATAACCTGTACAAGTTAATGCCACCATGTTTTTTTCCCTCTGTGTCAGCACTAGGGTGCCAATTAAATGGCTAAATTGTCGTTATTGCTTCTATACAATAACATAACTGCATGATAGACTTCCGATACCTCTGGTCACAGAGTTTGAAGGCCTCATTAATCGGGTGGTACAGGGCTGCTAACAGTAAGTGGGAGATGCTTTAACGCTGAAAAGATCTTTTACAAAAGGCATTGTTTAGCGGTGACTGTATCTTGAGCAGAGTCCTGCACAGCTGCTTTCACAGCTTGATAGTAGCTAGAGGACTCCTTTTAACATGAACAAAGAGCAATAAAGGGTTCTTAGCTGGATATGTACTGTCTTTTTTTAGGAAGGTTATCATGAATAAAGGGGGGAAAGTGTGGATCATGAGTGTGAGCTGTAAAAGGAACATTTCGATTTTTTCTTTATTACCTACCCATAAATGTTCTGTAGTACTGCTTTGTTACAGTAATAGGATTGCAAAGGCCAAAATGCCGACAGATGAGGGAGAGAGAGTGAATGAGTATACAGGAGCGCAAGCAGAAATAGTTCACATTGTGTAGATTATTAAAACACATTTAATGGGGTATAACAACTATAAGCCGTATCAATGATTCGAAGCGCTCATCTGTTTAAAGTGACTGTGGTCCTGTACCTCCGCTTTACTGGCTGTAGCGACTTCCGCAATGTAGTTGCGGACTTGCTGTGATGTCACTCGGCTATAGATATTGTGAGGGCCTGCCTTCCTCCATTTCAAATATATATATATGAGGTATACCCATTCTCCATTGTGTGGAGTATACCAGTATCCAGTCTCCACACAAAGGAGATCCTGGGTGAGATAAGGTGAGTGGCTTGGGACATTGTCAAGTGAGGCCGGGCTTTAGACAGGCGTGGGGAAAGTGGCTCCCCGTGCGGTGACCATTGGTCGGCCCAGACATGAGTCGCCTCTCCCTTCGGAGGATATTGGAAGGACGAGGGGAACAGGTTTTGGGACTGTGCCCTGTAGGCTCGGTTCCCATTGGTCCGTTCAAATGCCCCGCTCAACTTAAGCCTGCCCCAGTGGGCTGTACTGGAAGTCCAATAACCTCTCCTCGCTCAGGGTTGGTCTAATGCAGGCAAGCTCTCACTCACTGATTGGACCTCTAAGACAATCTGCTCTGGGATTGGTTGGCCTTCAATCCTCCATGTTGGGGGATAAAGACTGAGGGATTTATGAGGAGGAACCCGGCTTTGGTTCTAGAGACTTGTTGCTGAGTACTCGGAGAGTTGAAGTGGACCCTTTAAATATCTGAGGGTGTTCCAGAGACTTGCAGGGGAGTTTGGAGGGAAGCGACGGCGGGAATGTTAAAACTGCTGGCTAGCAGAGTACAAGGCAGGACTACCTATACTACCGAGGACAGCAGCGCAAGTCTGGGAACATGTACTGGGGTAAACTTCTGGACAGAGGTCCCCGTATCCAGGACTTTAGGTTGTTCCCCCAGTTGGGTGAGTTTGTGTGTGATTTTATATATATATATATATATATATAGAGGTATCAGTACCGTGTTAGCCGAGCTTCAATAATCAAAAAATAAATAGATGATACCGTTCTGTGGCTAACGAAATGCTTTTATTTGTGCGAGCTTTCGAGATACACTGATCTCTTCTTCCGGCGATGTTACAATGAATGAAGCAAGGATAACTTAAAAACAGTGTCTCTTGGAATGTTATCTGTGCTTGTCCTTCCCCCGGTGTGGATGTGTTTTATGGCTAGAGGTGTCAAAGGGTAACTGAAAGCAAGTGAAGAAAGAGTGTGTATGTGTATCAGTGTGAATAAAAATGAATGGAGAGCCCACAGTATTATTACTGTTATAGCACTGTTTATACTGTGGGCTCTCCATTCATTTTTATTCACACTGATACACATACATCTATTTATTTTTTGATTATATATATATATATATATATATATATATATATATATATATATATATATATATATATATGTGTGTGTGTATGTACACACATGATGGGCTTCCCCAAGAGCTGATCCCCCTGCACATAACCAGCGTGCTAAGGGTTAATCTATGCATTTGCTTACTGCTGTGTTTCGTCAGCCCCACCCTCTGGAATGCTAATGCCCTGGAGGACAAAAGGACTCTGAAATCACATCTACATTAGTTCTGAAACCCTTGAGTCTACATCTGCATCGCCCCAAAGGCGCACAGCCTTTGGCATAGCCAAAGGGTGTGAGCCGTTTGCAGCCGTTCGCTGATGTTTGTTGGTGTTAAAATTGCTGTATTTCAATCTGAAACTCTCCAGCCCTTTTATCCCCTGCACCCAATTTTGAAGCTTTATCTGTCCTTTAAATGTCTGTGAATTTACTGTATAAACCTGTTCTTTTAATGTAACCATGTATTATTACAACTCTGTTCCTAGGACACACTTGAAAACGAGAGGTAACTCTCAATGTATTACTTCCTGGTAAAATATTTTATAAATAAATAAATATATTAATGAGATTAATACACAAGAGTTACCATGAAAAAAACAAAAAATATATAAGTGAAAAATAAATGGTACGGTAGTTCAGTGTTAGTAGAGGCAAGAGTGGTGCCACAGGATTGCTGCTGCTCCAGTTAGCAGTCTTGTCATCACGTAAGGGTTGTGTGTATAGGGTAAGAGTACAAAACACCTCCCGTGGCATAATCAAGTAATTTATTTGTTTTACAGAATGAAGAAGAATGAAGAAGAATGAAGGGGCGCGGCTCAGTGAGTAAAGGCACAGACTGACACTGAGTTTGAACCTGAGGGGAACCTGGTTCAATTCCCAGTGCCGGCTCCTTGTGACCTTGGGCAAGTCACTTTATCTCCTCAGGCACCAAAAGCAGAGATTGTAAGATCTACAGGGCAGGGACTGTGTCTGCAAAAATGTCTCTGTAAAGCGCCACGGAAAAAACTAGCAGCGCTATACAAGAACAAACAATATATATATATATATAAATGCACATTCACAATTTCGCTGGAGTAAAGTAGCAGTTAGAAGGCATAAAGGTCCTTCCAGAATTGTTTCCTCAGTGGTAGTGGGGCTGTCACATCCTGCTGCTGCAGGGGTGCTGCTTGGCATTCTTTTCTTGTCAGGGGTTGTCAGGGGTCAACTCTGTGACCTCAGAAACGTGCCACTTTCATCCTACACGTTTCGTAAAAAACCCTCCCACTTCTTCAATACTACCAGCCAATAAATAGCAAGACCACTAGGGCACTAAAAGTCTGAGTCTTAGAACATATAGGAAATATTAGTTGGAAAATAAACACACACAGTGTTCCAAAATATTTTAATTCTTATCACCAATCTAATCCTAATCCTAATAGAACATGTCATTCCCCATTGTAGAGAAGGCAATCGTTCCCTAGAATTATCTAAATGAGAAACCTTCTGGATTCACCGCCTCAAAATTATGAATCCAGGAGGACTTAATGTCGATATAGATCTTGGTGCTTTTATTTGATTATTTATATTAATATATATATAAAATAATAAATATTTAAAAAATAAATAATATATATAAAAAATAAAAAGTATATATATATATATATATATATTATATACTTTTTATTTTTTATATTGTTTATATTTTGTCTTAAAAAAATGTCAAAATAATTTTTTAAGATCTTTTTATCCTACCATATTCAAATGTTATTATTAATTGTGCATATATTAAAAAGGTATATATATATTTTTTTTTTAATTTTTAACACGTGTGCGTTATTATTCTGTTAGTGCTACATCGGATCAATATGCTAGATGGGTAATTGTTTATCAGTTATAATGATGCTGATTATATTTATCTCTCTCTCTCTTTCTCTCCCCCATATCTCTGCGACGAGCCAATTATTGAGCTATGGCTTATTTGCAAAGTATATATTTACCAAAAGATT
Organism: Ascaphus truei; assembly: GCF_040206685.1. NCBI lineage: Eukaryota > Metazoa > Chordata > Amphibia > Anura > Ascaphidae > Ascaphus > Ascaphus truei. Next base: position 70,105,722 of record NC_134488.1, on the reverse strand, counting down.
TATATCTATATATGTTTACCAAAATATTTATATCTTCCAAATGTGTACATTGTGAGATAATCCATCCCCCAACCGATTTGAAGCCAATCAAAATAATTTAAATCATCCAAGATCCAATCAGAGCCCAGTTGGGACTATATATAGACACTTCCGAGTCGGCGTAGTAGACATTATTGATATGTTCCATTTCTGCGACGAATTGCCACCCGTTCCTCTCCACGATACCGAAGGCATCGGAAGTGATGCGACCCGCCACTGTAAGTGACGTGACGCTCACCGGGAGCTCGGCAGATTGAGAGATCTGAACCAGAGTAATGGAGATATCGACCAGCCATTCATCTTTAGTTTAATGTGCCTATGCTACTTTGCATTCATGTTAGTGTGATACCATTTTCATTCAATACACACTAGAATCTTATACAGTGTTGCACTATGGTGTTATTTCTGTTTCATTGAGGATACATCACACTGTGACCACCATCACCAACCCACGAGAGAAGCTAATGTCTGGACATCCTGAGCCACATTTTATGTGGGAAATGCTGTTTTTTATCTGAAAAATTGTGAGTTCCCATTATACTGAATCCTAAGATTAAGAAAACTTTTGAAACTGATTACTCTATATATTTGTTTTTCATATATGGTGATATCTGCGCTCCCCAAAGTTCCGAAAACAACTCCGTCAACTCTATGAGCTCAGAAACTTGCTACGTTCATCCTACGTGTTTCGTAGGAACCCCTCCCACTTGGTCAGGGGAATGAGCGGATAGGTAATCCTATCCTCTGCCAGCCAATAAATAGTTGTTTTTGTTACCATGGTAACAGAGCTCCCTCTCATTCAATAGGGAGACTTATCTGTCTGCTATTTAAGACAAGGAATATAGACACATAATAGAATCTGTTTCCAATCAGAAAAAAAGATTAAACCATCTGTAACAAAGTAACATCGCTTGATTTCACTGACCTGTATAGGGGTCTATATATAAAAATGATGCCCTGTGTTTAAAACTATACAGGGAGGAAGCCTTTTCATTTTATAAAAGCAGCTGGGTCAATTTCTAAGTTTAACCCATGTGGGGACAGTGTGTTCAATGGGTGGATCCTGTAGTATTGCCACCTCTGTCGTCGGGGCGACAATATAATGTTTAAATCATACCTAGTTGTGGTCTTACACTCACCCAGACCATGTAAAATACCTATTTCAGGGTCTGGATAGGAGTAACACCACCTTCAGCTCTGACCTAACTAACGTTACGTTAAATCCCTGGGGTAACTATAACTTAGTTCTGTGGATATGCGGTGTTAGTGAGAACACCTATTTTCCATATTATTAGCACGAACATCCATTATACAGTAGTAACATATTGTCGTCTCCGGCCAAAAACGGCACATAACGCAGCATTATTGCGCTTTGAACATACTTATCGATGTAATAACTTAAATTGGCGCATCGTTACGTCAATAACAGAGCTCTGTGGATCTGGGCCTATCGTAGCTGGGCCTTGTGCTGAAATCTGTGAGTTGCAGGCTGGTAAGGCAGGAACCAGCAGTAAGAGTTCAGTCAGTGCATCCAAGACTTGTATATTATTATTTTTTTGTGATGTTGGCTCGTGGCCATTTCCTCGCAACCAAGTCGCGATCTGCATTTAGCCGCCACTCACCTTGCCGCAGGGCACTTACGCTGCCGGCCACTTCACCACTAAGGTAAGCCCCTAATCTTAGCCATTAACCTAAAAAAAAAACCTTACCCTAAAAACCTTATCCCGGTCCCCTTACCCTAAAAACCCCATTCCCTAAACACCTGACCCCGGTCCCATTAACCGAAAAAACCTTTCCCGATCCCTTTACCCTAAAAACCGTACCCTGGTCCCTCTATCCTAAAAACCCCTTACACTAAAAACGTTGCCCAGGTCCCTCTACCCTTAAAACCCCTTACCCTAAAAACCTTACCCCGGTCAGTCCTCTTACCATAAAAAAACCCTTAGCTTAAAAATCCCTTATCCTAACACTAATTACCTATTTTGGGGCCAAAACGGCCAGCTGTAACAGGGGGGGACGCCTAAGAAAGGGAATGTAGGCCCCATTTCTGGTCAGTTTTCCAGGACTTGGGAGAGTCAGAGGGAGTCCACGGAAGGTTGTGACCAAAGGATCCCTGCTGCTTTTTCACATGGACTGAAAGCGAAGCCAATTTCGTGACCACAACATCGGTGCTATCTCATCTGCCCTCGGGGAACTCTGATTCGGATCCTCTCATCTGGCCATGGCCACTGTAGGCGCTTCTCTGATTGGCTGATCTGTATCTTCCGCTCGACCTGACGTCATGATCGGCAAATAGCTAGACCTGTAGCCGCGCCGACCTCTTTAGTGAGTGACCTGTTTGCCCTTCCCCACCAGGCTGTGATTGGCCGAACTCCATTTCTCCATGCATTCAAATGGCAGAGGGAAATCAACAAATGCCAGGCAATTCTAGAGTTCACGGCAGTCGGATGTTGCCTGTGGGTAGTCTCGGGGAGCGGAGAATACCTGGAAATATGAGCCAGTGGAGATTGGAAGACTTTGTAGCCACAGAAGACGCCTGATTTGCAGGACACGACCTGGGTAAGCAGGTTTATGTCGCACCCAGCACCTCGAGGGTTAGGAGACCCCAATTAAACCCATAAGTGCAGAATCTGGCACTTTTATACTGTTTTGTGTGTTTTAACTGTGTTTTCTGCTTGTGATGTTCCCTACTGGCTTTTGCAAGCATAAACTCCTGTTTATTTAACCCCTTACTCTGCCTTGCACTGTGATCCCTGTATGTCATCTGGTCTTCCGTTACAGTCTAAATTTAAGTTAAATGCACTGATTATTGTTGCAACAGGGAACATGGAACAACTGCACAAGATGTACAAGTTATATTTTAATTGAAGTAGTAATGTAAAAAGTTAAATTGCAGTCATTACATTTTTTTTGTGTGTGGAATGAATAACTTATGTTTTGCAAATCAATAGACCTGAATACCACACGTGCCGATTTTATTGAAATGTCATCATTGGAGGAGCCTGGAACCATTATTCTGACATCAATTCCTATTGTTCTGCAACTTTAGCAAGGCTATTAAAATTCATTATGCATGCCGCAAATGATACAGAACCGATCTCCTACAGGGCTAAATGGCACCGCGGGAGCTCAACACCACTACACAATAATGCGGGTATACTGCGCTGCCCTAACACAGAGTTTGCAGTCTCCTTAGTTAATCTTCACTAAAGAATTAATGAGATGGATACAATTCTGTGCTATAGAATTCTAGTAACCATAGGGTTTTAGAGAACTAGCTGTGAAACCTCTCACTTTTCCAGCATAAAAATTATACACTCTTTTGTTGGTGTCCACGTGCTGTAGGCAAAAGTCAGAGTCCCGATTGAGCAAGGCCTATTTCATTTGCAATAAATAAATTCACTTGGCCATGTAACGCCTTTGCTAGGATGTCGTTTGAAGCCTCTGTAACTACAAATACAATATTGTATTTTGGCCTGCAAGCACTTACGTCTTTCACAATGCAGAACCAGTGACCACGTTTAAACTGTGTCTAAAAGGACATTGATGCTGTCCCTGAGTGGGTTTTCTGATGCCACAAAGATTCATAATCCAGGTGCAGTTCAAACAGCCAAGCTGAAATCAGATTGCTAGCTAAAAGTGACTGCTCATTTGCGTGTCCTAGTTCTGAATCCCCATCTGCAGTTTAATCACTGTATGTCATGTGACAACGGAGTGAAGCAAGCTTCTCCCACTTCAGAAGATTATCCCCAAAGGGGGAGAGATAGGGTTCAAAGGTATGGGATACACTAGTTAAAAAGAGAAACAATCTGGAGTAGATATTCTTCCAATATGTTCCCTTCAATAGTAGATAAAAGCAACGTAGAATAAACCCTCTTCGCTGAATCATTCAAGTGGCGATTTTTGGCTTTATGCCAGCTTCTCTCCCACTTCAGAGACTATCAGGCTTATCTCTCTACCACGCCTCTGAGCACCTTGAGACATCTCTCTTTATTTACTGGAAACACTTCCTACTGTTTAGCTGGAGGATGTATTATTTTTCTAATTCCTCCCCAATAAAACATTCTCCTCCCTATATATGTCAGTGGTAAAATGAAGACGACGCACCCTCCTTTTTCTTTCCACTACAAACGCGTTTACAAGATGGTTTGAATGGCTCTGATAACTTATTTTTTTATATTACACAAAAAAGTGCACATTTCCGCAGTGGCATTGAACGGTTCATGTCTGTGGAGTGCATAAGGAACCATTACTGAGTCATTTGATTTTGTCAGGGACTTTTCTAAATGGAGCCTGCAGGATATTTTGCTGGATCAAATGCAAGACATAAGAGTTTGCATTTTCCTATGCAGTGGGGGATCTTTTTGAAATAGCTTTCTCAGAGATGCTGAAATTGTGCCTTACCAGACATCCCCTGTGCAAAGATATCAGAACTTCAGTTGCTAAAATTGAGTGCAAATTATGAGCAAGTAAAAAGGTGGCGGAAGAAAGAATGTTCTTGGGGGTAATGTGCTGTCTCCGGCACTGCCTCTGAGATCAGATCTGCTGTAAATAACTACCTTATTTGCAACGCACATAATCCAAATAGTATTCGGCTGAGTGCAATATCTTTAACGTTTCCGTGCAATCATTTATAGCCAGGCTGTAAAATGCATCGTGGAAGAGACAGAGATTAGATTATGCCAATTAACACCGGGCTATTAGACCTAAAGCAGAACAATCGCTCGCTTAGGCAAAGATATTAATCCAGGCTGCATCGTTGACACTTTTTAAACCCCTCTACTTTTCTTTAGGTACTGAATATTAGATTGTAAGCTTAAAGTTATTTATGAATCATTTCTGTATGTAGGGGCAGATATAGTAGAGTGGTGTTTAACTGAACTATGCTTCAGTAATGTCTGTAGCCTTACAAATAATTTTTTTTTTCAGAAAGAGTAGTAGGCGCATAGAACAGCCTTCTGCAGGTATGGTGGGAGAAAGTGCAGATGTAGCCAGTGGCAAAGTTCTGTCTCGATCATTCAATCATGGTGCAATGGGTAGACTATTAGGTCATTTTCATTTTCAAAGCCTTGCTTTTAGGGCAAGGCAAGGGCTGAACACAGAAACAAAGCAGGAGATTCACCAAGTTCCGATAAGGGGTATCAGAGCTAGACCCAGCGTTAAGTGTGTTTAATGAATCCAGGCCCACAAACTTTATGCAGGCTACATCTGTACTTGCGGATAAAGTAACCATTCAGGTTTTAAGGTACAAATAAAGTTTATAGACATGTGTCATGATAATGTCATGAGATATTAGGCATTTTATTCCCTCTGGTGCTGAAGGGGTTAATGAGCTACAGTTTGAGTTTAAAATACAAAATGTGTGGTCTGTCTTGTCAGGAATCTGTGGGGGCTTCAAAAGGCCTTGATTGAAGTTGGGTGTGAAAAGTACAAAGAGTGGGTTTATTGTATGCTTACACCTTTTTCCAGGCCTAGTGAACAGTATATGGCTGGAAGAGTCGAGATAAGGGCAATGTCTGGAGACTTGGGTTTAAAATATAGACCCTTTGACAACTTTCTGTACACAGGAGACCGAGCTTCAACATTTCTCGGCAGGGGGTGTATGGATGGCCAGGGGCGTGGCTACAGAAGGTATCAAACCAAGACTGACCTTATTAAATATGAGAATATCATGTGACGTCCTCTGCTGAACATGCTAAAAATTACATGAGTGTATCCATGGAACCAAGTCACAAATAATGATTACAGACACGTCAGGTCTAGCAGGTACTAAGAGACCGATATTAATATTTATCTTAACTTTAGGATTGCACTGTTCACATTTACGGCCTCATGCTATAAACAGCGATGAGCCCCTTATCGCCAAAAAAAGCCTACTGCTATTCAGTAAGCCCCGATAGGCTGGTGATAAGAACAAAAATCGCCGTTTTTTTTGCCGAGAAAAAATCCCGCCATACGCGCGGCGATAAGCCGCTTATCGCCAGCTTCTCAAACTCGCTTAATTCTAGTTGCCCCGATCAGCTTATCGAGGCTAATTGCCGCTCCAGATTGGAGATTTCCCCTCCAAATCGTCCCGCCACAAAAAGTTGGCAAGAAGGTGGTGAGATGAGAAGCGTAAAGAAATGCTCGAGTACCAGGCTAGTAATATGATGAAATCCAGATCACAGACATCATGGGTGAATCCATATTCATATAAGCAATTAAATGAGTAAATTCATGAAATCAGCTCAAAAGACAGGCAATCCCTGAAAACGGGATGAGTGATGTTGTCACCAACCCTCTATTTCATTGGGAATGTCCGCTTCAAATGAGAATTTGTATACTCACAATCACCCACTTCAAAGACTGGAAGATGTGCAGCTGCTGACAGAAGATCCAACTAGCAAGATAAAAGTAGTGCACAGCCAAAAAAAGAACCAGGAGAGGATCCAATAATGCAAAAATGATTTAACGGAGACTCAAAGCATAGAGAAAAACCTCCTAAGTGTTTCGAACAGTGTGTTCTTTCTCAAAGACATCTCCATGCATAGGAGATACCGGCACCCTATAACGGGGCCTGTATCTCGGGAAGCAGGGGGTCCCCGGACCTCAAATAAACTAGTGATAAAACTTTAATGAAAAAATATATTTTTTACGGCAAGATTTGCGCTGGGAGAGACGGATCTCTCTCTCTCGGAAGCAGAAAGAACTCGCTGGGTGAGGCCTTTTCAGAGGGTCGATCTTCACGTCGCCGGCTACTCGCCATTTTAGCAAATGTTGCTATCACAGGTATTTGGGGCTTCCTGCATACCGTGATAGCAATGTTTTCAAAAATGGCAATTTAAAAACCCTGGCGATTTTCTTCTATCGGACTTTACAGCATGAGCCCCTTAGTCTCATTGCACCCGCATTGAGTGCCTGAATGTATTGATGTGTCTCACGTTTGTGTAAGTCTTAAGCTTGTTATATAGTAGGCGCTAGTGCGCGTGCGGGCGTGCATCCGGCGTTGCGCACGCGGGCGTGCGCCCGGCTTTGCGCATGCACGTGGCATGCGCGTTTCATTTATATGTTGTACGAGGTGGCATGCTTGGCTAGGGGGCATGGCTATAGACGTCACAGCGATAGTCGCGCAGTGATTGGCTTGGCAGCGTCACGTGGCGCAGCATCAGCGCAAAAATATACATTTTCATGTATTTGCTGTGATCTGCCGCGCGACCGCTCACTGCCGTGCGCGTGCTGGGGTGGAGTATAGAACGCCAGGCCTGGACACAGCCAATTCTAATTGAGAGGCGCGCACTATATTACACGCCTTACAGAGGCAAAGTTATGAGTGTATATTAGATATTGCAGGCTTTAGGTAAACATCATTTGGTGGGAGGTGTTTAAAACTGTCAATCTCACAGCTAATTTATGACGGGCTGGGTATAGGTTGTGGTCAACGGAATAGAATGTATTTAAAAGTACAGAGTAAAAATTATGAAGTTTAGATGTCCACAAAGGTGTATTTGAGACCAGGTACGGGATATTTCATCGTCTCTTACCAGTGACCTCTCTGGGGGAATATCTATGGCATTTGGTAAAGTATAGGTTTTCTTTTATGTTTTCCCCTTTTACTTTAAGAAGCTGTTCTGCCTTTTATTGTAGTTAGTTGATCTCAGGAAACTTGGAGCACAGCTTACATCCATAGGAAAAAAATGCCTTTTATTGTAACTGTATGTTTTTGTAATACCTTAACTGTAATCTAAGTGTAGCGCTGATTCCCCCACCCTATGGGAGATGTGGCGGCTACTGAGTGGGTGTGTTTTACCTGAACCTCCGCCGCTGGGAGCCTGGGGTGTACCTGGTCCATCTGATGACAGCGCCTCCACCTATGAGGTATCCTAGCTATACTGGATAACCCGTCACAGGACAATATACCCAGTAACACACACTAGAGTATATTATAACGGTATTTAATAGGCACAGGCTTAGAACACACATATAATATGCAACAACACCTTATAATACGTATATTGGTATACGCACACAGTATTCCCAGAGTACTTGGGTGCAGGGGCACCAGTATCCCAGTGTCCAGACCACGATAGGCACTCCCATCCCAAGTGTGTGCGACATCTCTGCCCACAATCAGTGTTAAAGTTGGTGCACTTCTAGATTGAGTACCTCCTGGGTGCTCCAACACCCGGTAGCGCCAACGGAAGACAAGGAGCCATCCGGTCCCACACCATCACCGTCAGCGATGAGTCCACCTCCACGTGGGATGGTATCTAGCTGGAGGGTCCCACCTTGATGAGAGTCTCTAGCCTTGCGATTCTGTGCGGCGTCCTGCTGTATCCCTGACATTATGGAAGCTAATTGGGGCAGTGTCCCTGTCTAAGGGCCTGTCCCTGTAGCAGCCACAAACTTACAGGGAAATCGGGCCTATAATGGGGTCTCTGGCCTAGTGCAGGGGCCTACTGACATCCTGCACCTACACCCTCACCCTTCCGTGTCCCAGCTCCGAATCGTGTGGTCCCAGGTGCGCCAAAAGAATCTATCTGTGAGCAGGGGATTGTTGCACCCTATTGGCTGTACTGTACCATGTGGTCCTACACCACTAGGCATTCTGGGGCATGTAGTTCCCCTGCAGACCTGCTCCTGTAATGGCCGCCGCTCTCCCGTGTTTTGTGCATGCGCGCGCATGCTCCTAATGGCCGCCACAACCTAGAACCGGTCTGCGCATGCGCAGCTTTAAAGATGGCAGCCCCCGCTAGCTGGGTGTGCTGCAGAGCCTCTGGAGCACCGGAGTGCTCATTTCTCGGCTAACCACAACCTGCCTCCCTGACTGACAGCGGGTCTGCCTTGATCTCCGGCGGCACCCGCACAACACTGCCGCAGCGCTCCTGGAGGTAAGGGGGAGGGCAAGAGGGGAACCTGGCCACATAAGCACTTTATTTTTATATATATTAAAACATTTAATAAGTAATGCTTTGGGCTCTGAATGAACTGATTGCTCGCTCTGGGGAGAGTTATTACGATTCGGACACATTTATCTACAGCTGATTTTGGTGTGTGAAAGTGCATAGTTTATTCTATAACAAACAGGGACCTGAGGCCTTGGCAAATATTAATTTGACATCTTATTTGCATACTACACGTGATGGCAGTGGATAGTTATGATTTTCAGTTGAGTAGGGGTTAATATTAACTCACTGGTTCCTTGCGGAGGAGAAAGGTTGGGTGCTAGACTAGCCATTTGTATTAACCCTGGTTGCATATTTAAGTCATGTGCTCACTTGTGTGCTGTTCGTGGCGGTGGTATATTGGGACGGATTGAGGAAAGCTACAACTCATTTGACGGACCTTTACGGAGGTGAAGGGTGGGAGCGCTTGCGAGCGTCAATATTAACCCTTGTCCCACATGCAGGTCGCTTGCTAGCAGGGTGCCGTACGTGACAACCTGGTATAGTCTATGGTAAAATGGTCAGACAGAGGGGGCTATTTATTAAACTGCTATAGTTCCCCTCTATAACAAAAAAACCCATTCTTATAAACTCCTTTTCCGTAGCAGAAGCCTATGCAATACAACAACTCAGGGTAAAGTCAATTTGCACTGTGCAGCACCTTGATGATATTAATCTGCTGTAAATTACTGATCATTCTGAGATACTAAAGCAGTTTGTTTCCTTGTTTAATCTCATTGGGGTTTATTTCCACTTGGCTGAGTTTTAAGTAAAGTAATTGCATATGATCTAATTGACAGTATCACTCGTAACTCAATCACACTAATTCCTTATACACCAATCAATAATGTTATGCTGCCTGACGGAGACCCTAATGTTTTCCAATTAATTAAGTTTGGAAGCTGTTAAAGTAACTAATTTGTCTATGTTGCGTTGATGCTAAAAACTGTTTCTGGCCTATTACAGCTGTTTGCATTCTTACTGAGGAATGTGTTGCTAGTGTCTATGGTAGAGAACGACGGGTCAATGGTTCTTTGCTTGTGGACTGCAATATAAGAATGATACCACATCATTTCTAGTGATGGAAGACGTAGGTCAGGATTACTGGCAAGGTCCCCGGTGAGTTTAGCATTTACAGTTATGACTTTTGAGGCTACCATAGTCACTTTCTCTCTATCTGTGTCTTGGGCGCAAATTCTTGATTGCAGACTCTTCAAGACCGGGTCTTATTGTGTCTGTAAAATAATATGCACAATGCTATGTCTATTGTATGTTCTATTATTTTTCTTTGTATGGCTATTACATTGGCTTTCAGCAATTAAACTCAATATATTGTGACGCTGCTTTTCCTTGCTGGAGAAGATTTTGGTCCAATCTATTTGAATGGGCTGAACTGTTCTACAGCACTGGGAAGCGGCTCCAAAGTGTATTAAATTTGGGCCTGGAGGGATATCACCTCGATTATATCCCAAGATGTCTCAGAGGAGTAACGCTTGCGCAGTGTATCACAAAGTACGTAACAGTCCAAGAAGCAGGTTACAACATTGTATCAAACAGACCTTAGTTACTGTCAAATTCTCTCTATGAGGTTACATTGGTCCCTTATTCATATGTAGCACAGTGTATGTGTTCATTCAACAATAACACGCATGCATTATTTATTTGCAGGCCCAACAGAAACCTGCACATCTGTTTTTCTTCAGCCACTACAGTACAATTACACAAACAGTGGAGAAGTGATTATGCTATTGCAAAGAATGTTTTTTTTAAGGACTCCTCGATCTTTCAGTCCTTCCATTATAGCTGGAGATGAAAATCTCTGCAGTACCAATTTGTGACCTCAATTTTGTTGGCGGATTTCCCGGGTCAGGGGGAGCAATGCTTTCATTTTTATTTCAAATCCCACCAGTTGCAAAAGCAGAAGTGTTTACTACAGGGAAGAAGCTGGCACGTTGGCTAAATCTTCACAGCCTTCATGCACTTGACAAGTAAGAATTGATAGACTCAAAGGATTTTTTTTTGTAGCTGGCTGGGTCATTTTTTTTTTTTGCAAAGGATTTTTTGGCCAAGTTAAACAAGAAAAGAGAGCTTCGGTTAATCACAAGCGCCCCTTCCAAAATAATACTCACAAGTCACGTCCGACAGCTTTGTAAGAAAGATAAATGCCAGGAGATACAGGGCAAAATTGACGTGAAGTAATGAATGTCTTTAGGACATCACTGAGAAATAAAAGCTAAAATGTCAATTATTGTGGGTATTGTTAGCATTTTGCAAAGGATCCTTGAATAGGAAGAGATGAAAGCAAAGAAACGGTAAATGGTTTCCTTTCAGATATCTAAAGCTTACCACTTGAATTCTTATCTTGTATCTGCATGGCTGAGTAGATATCAGACTGTATTTAGATGCTGTGAGATTTATCACGGTGTGGCCCTGTTATAGAGGGGGAGAGAACTGCTCACAGGGTCATGTAAATAAAACCTAACTTTTAATAATTATTATTAAAAGCTATTCACATGACATATTTGAGTGCATTTAAACAGAACATTGGATTTCTTTATTTCGTGCAATCTATGCACTGTTATGGTGCCTAGTTGCTGCAACCAATAATGCCACCCTGGATCATGAGGTTAGAACAGAGGTGCTCAACACTTTTTACACTATGAACCTCCCGCTAGAAAATATGTTTTGCGGCCCCCTAATTGATAAATCTTATTGCCTACACACCAAAATATTGCTAACAAACCTGTGTGACTGATCCCAGGCATTATATAGTCCTGAATTTGTGGACAGACCACACACAAGCTTAGTTGCCCAAATTGCACCTCTGTGTGTGTAGTAGCGTGGTTGGTATAGCTGTCAATCACCACGAAAGCTTTCAAAGTCACGCCCCACAATGCCTTGCAGCGGCTGACCCAAGGCATTGTTGGGTACAACTTTGGAAGCTCCCGTGGTTAATTGACAACTAACTGTACCACACACAGAGGTGCAGTTTAGCACCTTAATAAGCATGTAGTCCTTCAACGGGCTTAGGAACCACGGCCTTCTGGGAGTCTGGTGGGGGTCAGTGCCGGGGGAGAACGTGGAGCCTTTTACCTTCTCCAGCATCTCCTCCTCCTCATTTCTGGCACTGCCATCAAGCCGGCCCTGTAGGAACCTTACCCAACAGACCGCCTGGGATCCGCCATCCATGTGATTGTTTGGAACCACTTGGAGATACTTCACAAATCCCCCATAGGTTCATGAACCATCAATTGGGAATAACTGGTTTAAAAGAAACTCATGTGACATTTGTCATTTTAAAGTCTGCTGAGTTTATGTCCTGTAAGGTATGAAGTTGATTATTTATAAAGTGTAATAAAGCCACATAGTTCAGTACTTATTCAATCCTCTAGTGTCCCTATCCACTGACTTGATACACTGATACCAAATTTCTAAAATGGTCAACATTATGTGCATTAACTGTTCCTTCTGTGTCACACGTACACCCACCTCAGTGATGGTACAAAGTTTTCACTTTTTAAAAAAAACAAAAAATTCCTTTAGAAACGCTTTTTAACATAAATCTAACAGTTTGGTCCCTTTATTAAAACAGGGTTTCTTTTTTCCTGTGATCACACACTGTACCACTACTTGTCTATTGACAGGTCAGGATTCCCTATTTTGGCAATGTTATTTGTACTTTAAAAGACATCTTCTTGGCCTTTCAGTGGATGTTTTTATTTTTTAAATCAGATGATGAATTCAGGAGAAGTGAGCAGTTGAAATATTAGGGGGCCTATTCTAGTAGCCTTCATAACCCACTTACCGAGGCCTTTTCGGCCAAAATGCATACTGCTATTCTGTAAGCCTCGTTAAGTGGCCGATAAAGGCATAACTCATCCATTTTTGCAGAGGTCAAAAACAAATCGCTGGGTGTCCGGCGATAAGCCACTTATCGGCATGTTCTGAAACTCGTGCAATTCTAGTAGCCTCGGTTCATTTATCGAGGCTAATCGTGGCTCTAGAATGGAGAGTTTCCCCCAAAATCCTCACGCGAGGAAACGTTGGCATGAGGCTGGAGAGAACCTGCTGAGAAGGCGGCGAGAGAGGACTTAGAAAAACCTGGCGTATCTGCAATCTCTCGACCCACGACATCATCACCCGCAATTCAACACCATCATCCTTGAAGATCTGGTTAAAAAAAATCTTCTTTCATCTTCTTTCACCGTTTTCTAACTTCCTCTGTAATTTTTTTCTCCTTTTCTTTAATCTATCTTCTTCTTTCAATCCATTCCCCATGGTAAATCCACAACAGATGTTGTTCCGTCATCTGCTTGAGGTAAATTGAGATGGAACAGGCCTTATATAGGGCCTGTGACGTCACATTTTAGGGTCAGATGGTACAGCTCCAATCCGATTGGATGCTGTATAATGTGCCGTCTCTCTTTTTTTTTTTTAAGGATGTGACATCATCTCCAAGGGAGGTACGTCACATCCTTAAAACCACATGGCTGATATCACATGGTATTACAGCCAGTGGGATTTCAGACAATCCCATTGGTTCCTGTACCAAGTGATGTCAAATCCTTTTAAGAATGGAACACATCTCATGGTACAGGAACCAATGGGATTGTCTGCAATCCCATTGGCTGTAATACCATGTTATATCAGCCATGTGGTTTTAAGGATGTGACGTACCTCCCTTGGTGATGATGTCACATTCTTAAAAAAACAAACAAAAAAAAAACAAGTGGCGGGCACATGATACAGCATCCAATCAGATTGGAGCTGTACCATCTGACCCTAAAATGTGACATCACAGGCCATGTATAGGGCCCGTACACCTCATTTTAGCGGAAGATCTCAACGAGGCATTCAGAGGAATGAGTGGAGGAACGAAGCATGCGCATGTGGGGATTTAGCCAGAGTCTGGGGTTAGAAGGGCGAGGACGGCACAGAGAAAGCGGGGCATGTAGATCAAGAGAGATAAGGCAGAGTTGTAGTTCCTGAGAGAGGCGAGGGAGGAGCGTAAAGTGGAATCAAAGGCTGGTAGGTTAATAGAGCACAGGTTTCTGCAGAAATGAGGGGGAGATGGAGATGGAGAAGGGGAGAAGCGAGAGAGAGAAAATGAGATGAGGTGATGGTCAGAGAGAGGAAAGGGGGAAATGGAGGAATTGGAGAGAGAAAAGTTTTGGGTGAAAACCAGGTCTAGGTAGTGGCCATCCTTGTGGGTACTGGCTGCAGTCCACTGTTGAAGGCCAAAAGAAGAGGTTAGAGCGAGAAAGCGGGAAGCGCAAGGGAGAGAGGGGTCATTAATGTGGCAGTTGAAGTCCCCAAGGAGAAGAGAAGGAGAGTCTGAGGTCAGAAAGAAAGAGAGCCAGGATTCAAAGTGAGAGAGAAAGGCCGAAGGGGGATGAGTAGAGGTAGGTGGGCGATAGATGACCGCCACGTGAATAGGGAGAGGAGAGAAAATCTGGACAGTGTGAGCCTCAAAGGAGGGAAAAGCAAGAGAGGGATGAACAGGAAGGGTACGGTTGCAGAAGATAGAGGAGAGCAGGAGCCCCAAGCCTCCACCCCTGCCATCAGGGCGAGGTGTGTGGGAGAAATAAAGGCCACCATAAGAGACGGCAGCTTCCAGAGCAGAGTCAGATTGAGTGAGACAGGTTTCAGTTATAGCAAATAGGAGCAGAGAGTGAGAGAGAAAGAAGTCATGCACAGAGAGGAACTTGGTAGAAAGGAAGCGAGCATTCCAAAGGGCACAGGAGAATGGGAGAGCGGAGGAAAGGGGGCAGGGGATGGGTATAAGGTTGGAGGGGTTGACACCAGATGGAGTACAAGTTGCATTTGGCAGGTGAGGACAAGAGCATGTAGGAATAAGGCGGGGACCAGGATTGGGAGAGATATGCCCAGAAGCAAGGAGGAGAAGCATGGAGAGATAGCGAATGTGTGAGGATGATTTGTAGGGGTGTGTTTTAGTGCAGGGGATATAGCTGTGTAGTGTCAGGGGGCGCAGGTTAGAAAGGAGTTCATGTGAACTGAGAAGTGGTGAAGGAAGTAGAGATAGAAATATATGAATAGTGTTAGATACATAATGAGACTGGTAGAAAGAAGTGCATAATAGGTGTTTATTTAATTATATAAATATTTTGGTAATAGATACATTTTTGTGATGTGTACTATTAGGCTATTTAGTTATTTTATTGTTGGGGTGTTTAGGTGCTTGTGTATTTTTTTTTATTATTGTGCATTTATTATTGTTCATTATTTCTATTAGGTTGACCATTGAGTGCTACAGTGGCGTATCATGCACCTCCTGGGTGGATAATGGGGGACGGGGGTTAAACCTTTAATTACTGTAGCGGCTATTAATCGCTAAGGTGATTAAGGAGTTAGGGACCATTAGATTGTATTTTTTTATGTACTCTTGTTGGCAACGGAGGACATGGACCTGCAGTATGCTGATGAGGACACCCTTCATTATGGCAGGGGTAAGTAGAAAGTTGTATTTATTTTATTTATGCTGGCTGGCTAATGTTTGATTATATAATGGGCACATTAGCTATTATCCATATCTGGATAATAGTTATTTTGCCTATTAATGTACTGTATGTGTTGTGGGGGGGGGGGTTGTTGGGGGTAGAGGTGGTGGGTAGTAGGGGGTAGTAAGGTTGTTCTGTTTATTTTTGTTTATTGTGGGTAGAGGGATTGGGTGAAGGGGGTACTTGCCCCAAGGGTGGGTGTCTAGGCCTTCCTGGGGTAGCGGGACTGGTTAACCCTTTCATTACCATTGCGGTTTCCACCGCGATGGTAGTGAAGGGGTTAACTCCGCCCACAACCTTCCAGGGGCAGGCCTAACTACCCACCCTTGGACTACATCCCCCTTCGTCCACCCCCTCTGCCCAGAGAAACAGGCTTTTGGGGTTTAACCTCTTCATTGCCATAGCGGCTAGCCGCTAAGTTAATGAAGCTGTTTTAATATCAATTTTAATACTAGTGTAGATGAGCAGGGGTCTCCGGAGCAGAACCATATTGATTTGAGGTCCGGGGACCCCCTGCTTCCCGAGATACAGGCCCTGTTATGGGGTGCCAGTATCTCCATTGCATTTTATTCCCACAATCACGTGACGCGGGACATTTCAATGCATAGGAGATACCGGCACCCCATAAAGTGGCCTGTTTCTCTGCAAGCAGGTGGTCCCCAGACCTCAAATCAACACGGTTCTGCTCCGAAGACCCCCTGCTCATCCAGCGCTGGCCAACCAGCCCCCCCGCAGCTGCCGGTCCCGGGAGAGATGCAGATCAATGAACATGATAGCACATACACGGTATTATCTTACATGAAAACACAGAAAGGAAAGTTTGCTTAAACTCTAGAGTTCCCTGGGTTCACCAGCTATAAAGACCCACTGTACCCCAGGCACTTCCAGGTCATATAATTGCTCCAGGGTCGATCACATAAAGCTACCAGGCCATGAATTCCAGAAACATAACTGGAGTGGGGTTCAGCCTGAACATAACCCCCTACAAAATTGCCCATGATGTACCTGGCACGTCATTAGGGCACTGCAATGGTGGTTTGGGGTATAGCCTCCTTTAAATCAGAATACTGTACAGTGATAGGAAATTTCCATCCGTCATTTCAATATCAGGGAGTCCCTCTGCTTCCTTTTAATTCTTGATCCATTGCCCTTTGCTTGGGACATCATACAGACAGCAGAGGGTTGATATATCCTTGCACAAAAACAGTGCTTTGTCCTACTGCTTATTAAGACATAGCTGTATTTGTGGCCTAAATATCCTTATGAGTTTTATTCATGGCCTCAAGAACGTGGCCTTTGATGGGATGGGCGTTTTATTCTCACTATCAGTAAGAAATTATTGATCCACAACACTTTGTTGAGCTTGCCTGGAGCACAAATGGTACATGTTATTCTTATAATTGATTGTTTTTCAGATCAATGTTCATCAATACATATATAGCTTTGGTGGACATTGCTGACAAAGGATTCCGAAGCATTTAATCCTCTGTGCGTTTAGTTTACCCTTTAAAGCTGAATTTCATGTTCAGTTTCCACCTAAACCTGTGCATGCTGCATTATAGAGTAGTACAGATGTAGCCTGTTTGTGTCTGGGGTTTTCCTGACTTGAGCCTGTCCTTTACGTGAGATTTTCCAAGAAATGTACACTAGTTATCCGCGATTTAACCTGGGCGAAGTGAGATCTGAAGGCGGGCAGAAATTCGATATGTGGCGTTATATGCAATACCAGCAAGAATCTCAAGTCAGTGATCACAAGTTATTGTGTCCCCTCCTGTCTAGCTGTAGGAAAAACATGCTGCAAGGGCTAGGCTGAATGTGTACTGCATGTTACATGCTGACAAAGGCTAGGCTGAATGTGTACTGCATGTTACATGCTGACAAAGGCTAGGCTGAATGTGTACTGCATGTTACATGCTGACAAGGGCTAGGTTGAGTGACACTTACTATATTGCATGTTACATGAGGGCTAGCATGTGTAATGAATGTTACTGTACATGTTGACAAGGCCTAGAAAACCTTAGTACTTCATGTACAGTACTATTGTAAGTGTATTAAATGTACTGCAAAAGAGTAAAAACGTCTTAAAACAATGAAACCAGTGAACACTTCATAAAACAAAAACAATCCCAGTACATTTTTAGTTGATTATTGAAACAAGTGTTCATCCCCATAGCAGTGGGTGTTCCAGGGAAGACGCCTTTTATGCCTTAAAAAGGCATTTGTGTTGTCTTTCACAGCTTGGAAAAGAATCGGGGTCATAATGTAATGCCTTTTTATTTATTCCGTAATATTTCTGCGCAAATCCGAAGGCAGCGCTTTCTTGCCCTTATTGCCATTACCACCTTAAACCACTGAAGATACAGCTCATAACTGATATGGTGTTTCATAATGAGAAGGGCTAGTATGGTCACTTTTCCTGCGCTTCTCGCAAATTATTTCTCCTGTATGCTCTGCGGGAGGTCTGTTAGCGTCATGTCTGGGTTAATTCCCGGATCTAGTTACATTTGAAGCTGTACTCTCCTGGGTGCTGCGGGTCGTGCAGCAGGTGTGCTTAATTCACTGGGCGAGGATAGATGGTCAGTGGGGCTTCGCATTTGCACCAATACACATTAGGGTGCAGCGGTGTTTGTGGAAGAGGTGTGCTTCTGTCAGTGGGTGAGGGTAGAGTGTCTGGTAGGAGTCTTTCCTCCGGTGGTGTGCGTTGTCTTGGCTGTGTGCAAGCCAATTCCAGTGAAGAAGAAGGTGCAGGTGGTGGATGGCGTTCCTCCAGGTCACCTTCCTACTCCTGCGTCAGACATGCAGGAGGAGGGACAGAGACAAAATAATAGAGCCCAGCAATGTCATAGTTAATGTTGCCCCTATCCATCACCTCCATTCTCTCCAAAAGTTGATCCAACTTTGCCTCCATTCTTTCCCTGTATTGCTGTGTTGTGTTGCAAATTCTTCCATAGTCACTTAAAGATTCCAGTATGTGAGCTACAGAACTCGGGCTCACAATAGGTATGAGGGTGGAATTGTGTTCTCTCTCTAAGAGGCTGGGTGCTTCAGTTGTCAGAGGGATGTCTCGTTGTGCATCAGTGCGTCAGGGGCCGTCTTGTTTGGCTTCTGTTGTCAGTGGGTCAATTTGTTTCACTTTGCAATTGAATAGTTATCTTTAACAAAATAGTTCCCAGCACACAAAAACAGAAAAAAACAGATAATCTACAATTAATATTTAATGTGAAAGCATATAATATAAAAATGTACAGAATGAAAGATGTGGGAGTAAACCGTACTCCGAGTGCTGAATGGCACTTAAGGAAAAGGGGTGTAAAATGGAGGATGTGGATATGGGAAGGCAGGGGGAGGGAAAACAATGGTAGGGAAGTAGGTGAAGATGGGGGGAGAAACAGAAAAGCTGAGGAGGATAAAACCATAGGTAAGTAGAGGGGGACAACGTTTCGGGGATGAACCCCTTCTTCTAGCCCGTTCCCTACAGTCTAAAGGACCACAGGTACTTCCCTCTCCCTAGATCCTAGCCTCCAAGCAAATGACCTTAACTAGCTCAATAAAGGGATAAGCCCAAAAAGTGTCAATCAACATGCGGTCAAATCACAGAGCTGCTAGATAGGAAGTAAAGCTCAAACGAGTATTATAACCAAGCAGAGTCCAAACGCATAAGGCAACCCAAGCAAAGGGACAAAGCAAGTCCAGGTTCAAACGAAACAGGCTCACGATATGACTGGAACACTGGAAAACTGCTGTCTACTGTGTTGAGTCTGGGGGTCAGTTGCGGGATGGTTGTTAATATTGCGCATGCGTGTTTGCGAAGTATGCAGTGTTACAAACCTCACATTTTGTTCTCTCAGGTACGGGGGAGGAAGTTTGGCTGGCTGGTGATGGGTGTTGGTGGTTTGTGGATGTCATTTAATTGTGTATACAGTATGCAGAGTAGTCTAAAGAGGTTCAAGTACTGTATGCATCACTGAAGGAGACACTGCGGACGCTATGCACAGCGTGATCCATTAACCGTAACATAAAAAAAAAGTGAAGTACAGACAATGCAATAAACTAACATATACTGTATATGTGTAAAGTACACACAGACTGCAGTATATGCATTTACACACCCACTCACAGTACATTTATGTGAGGGGAAATAAGCAGGAAACATATCTGGGTGAATTTTTATTCAACGCGATAATATTTCATGGACACTACAGTATCTATCAGATATAGGGGACTAGTAAGCACAGTTGCAAAATAAGCACGAATTAGAATATTTATAAAAAGTGTATAAAAGCGTAGAAAAGTAATACAAGGGACAGTAATATATATTTTTTTTCAACATCTCACACCATCATCCTCATCATCTGATGGCTGTGTGCTGTGGATGTTGGATGTTGATTTAGCACACTATCGATTCTGGAGGGAAAAAAAGGATGCTTAAAATACTATATACAGGCTATTCGTGTCAGAGGGCACAAAAGTTAATAACATTTTATATTATATTTACCTTCATTAGAATTCTTGCCAAACTTGCTGATGCGGACGATATTCTGCAGCATCATATTCAGATAGGTATCCATACCGAGCATTAGAGGTAAATCAAGGTTCGACTGCTGTAGATAGTAGTCAGATAGGACCAGGTTACCAGATGTACCTGTCATGGTATAATCAGGTTGGGGCTGTTGTTCACGATGATTTTCAGATGGTGTCCAATTGCGAGATTGGGTAGTATGATTCAACCTGTTGGTCTCGTTTCATCTCCTGAAGTTGCCATGATCAAACATATTCGCAAGGGATGGTTCCAATACCCAAAAACCTCATGTGACACCCAGATTGGGGGGTTGGGGGGGGGGGGATGTGAATTAAGCAATCATTAATTGACAAAGTAAAGCGCACTGAATTTTTCCATTTACTAGAGTCAACTGAATCCCTGAAGTATTCATAATTGACAATGAGATAGCCATATATTTCTGATACAGTGGCTTTCTTATCTGCTGCATCATTAATTGCTGAATAAATTAGATTAATTAGACTATAATCTGGTTTCCCTACAGCAATTGACATTGCCCTCTTTCTCAGCTCACGAAAAACTCAGGAGTGAGTGACCAGAAAGTCTAACTACTGTATAAGTTGAAGATATTGAACTTTTACGTTTTGCAACAAAATATTAAAACAACCAAATTTTGATAAGGTCTTGAATGTTGAAGGCCATTACATAATGAGGAATTGTAATGAATTACAGTATATTGCTGGATCAGTCTTGCACCTGCTTGAGACTTACAGCATTCTACATAGACTAACTAACTTAACACATTAACTTTGCCATCAGGCGAATAGGCGATGAATTTCAAACAAACAAATCAGAAATCTGTCTGGCATATCCTGTTTAATTTAGGTGTGAATATCAACATGAAGAGCTGTCTCCCGATGTCTACAACAAAACGCAATGTATATTGATTACATCTCCAAAACAAAATGATTGATGTCTGGGCTTTAGTTAAGGAAAACTGAACATACAGACAGGCTACATCTGTACATAATGACAATTTACAACCCTTCTAGTTATAGCATCAAATGCATCATTGGAGTGCTCTAGTAATCAGAGCTACGGATGCCTTTGAGTCCTCTAACACCCTCCAAATAGAAACTTGAGATAAAGGACTCTTCTCTTCTTAGGTAACTTACATTATTTCATATATATATATATATATATATATATATATATATATATATATATATATATATATATATATATATATATATATATATGCAAATACAACTGTATGCTCATCTGCATGTCTTAGGCAGGTCTGCAACCCCGCCTTTCCCCATTATCACCCAGCATACAGCACTTCCACTGCAGCAAGGGATTCTGGGAAATGACATGCAAATGAGCACACAGTGTCACTTTTTGCCTCAATAACCATTTTTAACATGGTTCCCTATAGGCTTAAGCTTGCTGCATGGTCACAGCTTTGAGCACAGCCAGGGTTAAGGTGCATACCCAGAAAACCACCCACAGACAGCTGTTTCGACCTTGATGGGTCTCATCAGTGTGGGGTTGATTTTACTGGGAATGCAAGAGAAGCTATGGGATAGGCTATACCATAATACTAAGTTAAGTTATGGTGAGTAAAAAAAGTGACAAAAACCCTCCACATGAAAGCAAATATGCAAATTCAATTGTATGCTCATCTGCATGTCTTAGGCAGGTCTGCAACCCCGCCTTTCCCCATTATCACCCAGCATACAGCACTTCCACTGCAGCAAGGGATTCTGGGAAATGACATGCAAATGAGCACACCGTGTCACTTTTTGCCTCAATAACCATTTTTAACATTTAGCCTATAGGGAACCATGTTAAAAATGGTTATTGAGGCAAAAAGTGACACTGTGTGCTCATTTGCATGTCATTTCCCAGAATCCCTTGCTGCAGTGGAAGTGCTGTATGCTGGGTGATAATGGGGAAAGGCGGGGTTGCAGACCTGCCTAAGACATGCAGATGAG
Organism: Ascaphus truei; assembly: GCF_040206685.1. NCBI lineage: Eukaryota > Metazoa > Chordata > Amphibia > Anura > Ascaphidae > Ascaphus > Ascaphus truei. The sequence continues at coordinate 70,083,749 of NC_134488.1, read as the reverse complement.
CATACAGTTGTATTTGCATATTTGCTTTCCTGTGGAGGGTTTTTGTCACTTTTTTTACTCACCATAACTTAACTCAGTATTATTATATATATATATATATATATATATATATATATTTATTATATATAATAATATATATAATTATTAAGGTTATGGTGGGTAAAAAAAGTGACAAAAACCCTCCACAGTAAAGCATAAAGCAACTGTAAATATTACTGTATGCTCATTTGCATGTCTTAGACAGGTCTGCAACCCTGTCTTTCCCCATTATCGCCCAGCATACAGCGCTTCCACTGCAGCAAGGGATTCTGGGAAATTACATGCAAATGAGCACACAGTAATATTTCCATTTGCTATATGCTTTACGGTGGAGTTTTTTGTCACTTTTTTTACCCATCATATCTTAACTAATGTGTGGTGGATACCTATCCAAGCTTCAAATTGCAAAGCCAGTATAACCAGCCTCACACTGATGAGACCCAAAAGGTTGAAACAGCTGTCTGTGGGTAGGTTTATGTGCTATGCATCTTAACCCAGGCTGTGCTGAAAAGCTGGGCAGTGCAGCATGCAAAAGCTTATACGGATCCATGTAAAAATGGATTTGAAGCAAAAGGTGGCACTGCGTGCTCATTTGCATGTTTTTTCCGAGAATTCCTTGCTGCAGTGGAAGCACTGTATACTGGACAATAATGGTGAAAGGCAGGGTTGCAGACCTGTCTAAGACATGCAAATGAGCAAACAGTAATATTTCCATACACACACACACACCTTTCTTTCTAGAAAAAAGGGGAAGGAATGCTGACGTCAGGATAGACCCCGGGTGGCCAGGAGTTACCTTTAAAACATATTCTTACAAAAAAGAAACCTTTACAATATAAGACATTCTTTTTATTTGAGAAATACTGTATGAAGAACAAAAATCAATACAATGAGATATTGATATAACTTTTGACAAGTTTCACAAGAGTCTCCAAATTTGAGACATGCCTTCAGTGGGATTAATGTCTCGATTTTGCAGTTTGCTATTGGTGTGGGGAGCTCAGATTCAAACTGAAAATATAAAAGATATAGAAAACATGCAATATGTCCTAAATCCGGTTAAATGCTAATTCTCAGAATTATCTTGTGATGCCAAAACTCACATTATCCCACTAATTTTAAAGCAGTATATATATCAGTAAAATGGACCCAGGAATCTGATGTTCAAATGTACCTTATTTGGGCTGGCTATTAAGTTTGAAGGTTGAGAAGTCTTGTTTTTTTGACCTACAACTGGTGCCTTCCCAAATTTGTTAACATATGGTCTGATGATATCAATTAATGTCTGGTATAACTCACAAGTACCGTATTTATTAGCCATTTGCTCTAGCAGAAGAGATTCAATGATTGGCTAATGATTTAGGAATGCATCTTCTCTCTGCAAGCATATGATTTGTACATGGAACAGAATGGAGCGTACAAAGTTAAAGGGAGAGGCTGCTGTTCATCAATTCTGTACTATCGAAACCCAGCAATTATCGGCAGCACCTCATTCAGGGTTCATATTACAATCTCAATTGTGCCTTTATGAACACATTCCAAGCGTGTTTTCTATTGACACTATGCAGATACACAATACTCCTATTGGTGAATGTCTCTATTGGGTCTTGTCAGTAAGAGATGAGAAAGTAGAAGCAAGAAATACAATTATAAATCCATATCATTACATTAAAAAAAGTTATGGTGGGTAAAAAAAAGTGACAAACATGTTAGCAGGCTCACAGGCTATTTAAATGGAGGAAACGTTATACATTCATAAAAAAAATGGATGCTTTAACGGGTTATGGAGACATTTCTCATGTGTGATAAGCGGGTCCCTTACTTTCCAAATGACCTAGAACCTACAGCTTGTGGAGGCTATCTCTTGTCACATAAGAGGTATAAGAATCCTGAACCATTTGTCTAAAAGCTTAATGTTAATATAATCTAATCCAAACAGGTCCATCCAGTCCATGGTATGGAGGGATTTCGAAACATCTCTCTACAAGACAATTGTAAGGAGCTCTCTAATAAGCTTTCACTGCACATACCCATTCTATGTCTGGCAAGTCTATTGTATTAAGTGCCAAGCTCCACATTCCACAAAATCACCGTAACACCCGACAGGTGGAGGTGGTTCTAATACTGTTTTCTGGAGCGGTTGACATCAGGATCAGTTAGGAGAGTTATAATTATTGGATGGCTCCATCGATGTGTTGCGCAGCAAAGGGAACTTTACACATCCGCTAATCATGGAATGATGATTCAACCAGGTCATTGAGACGTTCCTTGTATGTAGTAAGCGGGTGCCTTCCTTCCCAGGTACTTGGAACCTACAATATAACAAGTCAGCCTGTGGGAGGCAACCTCTTACCACATAATCAGTACAAGACACTTGACTTATACGAAGAAAGAATAGTATTGAAAAGATGCACCAAGAACAAACAAGACTGATTTACAGTAACGACATATTTAACAGAGATGATTAACTGTATTTTCAGGAGAAGAAGCCGTGGAATATGGCCGATGTTTCATGCCCATGATAGACGCTAGTGGCTTGAGACTATCCGAGGAAGAGAAATTGATTTCACCATGTTGCTTCTGCACTTCTAAGCAGAAAGTAAATTAAGAGAACCTGACAGGAGAGGTCAAAGCCTGAGCTGAAGTTGCTGCTAATAAGATGTCATGGAGGTAAATCATAGATGCTGCTGGTTCCAAAAGGGGGAAGAGCAAGATAACTTGTCTAAGTGCTCCAGGGAAAAATATTATGGATGGGTAGATGGTCACAAGATGAAATGCCAGTTGATGTGTCACAGAAAAAAATATAACAACGGGCTATGTATTAAACTTATTGTATTATTACTAAGCATATAGTCACAGAGAAATGATCCAGTTCATTTACCACAGCGCTGAAAACACGAGTTTGTGAGTTCAATTACCGCTCTTACACTTACACTCTATAGACCATATTTACTAATCGGTGCTATTCCATTAGACATCTTCACACTCCATTAGAAGCTTTACAGCGGAATCATTTCAATGTGTCCTCCGAACCTGGAAGGTGTAGTGTACAATAGCACCACTTAGTAAATATGAGTCTGTGGGTCTTATTCTGCAAGCTCTGTTAGCGCTCTACAGTGTGTACAATGGGGCTTTCTGTGCAGATCGCTCGGTACAGCGCTAACACAGCTTACAGAATAAGCCCCTATATGTTTTGGGGCTAGTCACTTTATCTCCCCGGCCGGTATTGGATAGGCTTCTGAAGCAGCTTCCCAGTGCGGGAAAAGAGATCATCTCTATTAAACTGGATGTGTGACGACCAATGGCACCCAAGATATTAGGTGACCAGTAGTGCCAGGTTAAGACCCTCTGGGGCCCTTAGGCACCAATACTTTGGGGGCCCTCCCCCTACAGCATCGCAGCACCATGATAACATGACACTGCAGGAGGAGGGCCGCACCAGAGAAGGTACAAAGGTACGCAATCGTCGCGTCAAAAAAAAATGCATTGTCTCCGTCGTCGTCGCTTATAGTGCACGCGACCGTGAAGGTGTGACGGAGCGACAGTGCTACCAAAAATCTGGTAGTCACTGTTATTTGATTTTTTCAGTGACTGTCTCCCCTTGCAGCCAATCAGGAACTTCTCCGTCCCTCTGCCTTCCCCGTTTATGACGTCGCTGGCTACAAGGCCGCCTAAATTTGAAATATAACTATCGCAATGGCAATGGGGGACGTCATCGGTCGCGTCGCCGGCACTATAAGCGCAGCCTAAGGAAGCCATTAGCACAATTCTCTGCCTCTGGCCAGTTCTCCTGGCGGTTCCCCCCCCCCCTTTTGTCGGCCCCTGTGGGAACCCCTTAACCTTGGGCCTCAAGGCACGTGCCTACTGTGTCTAATAGGTAATCCGGCCCTGGTAAGGACTCCACCAGCCGGGCGCGTTTATCCTCTGCGCTGATTGCAACAATACAAAGTTGCTTGCCACCGCAATAAGGACTACCAAGAGCACCACTCTGATCTCCTACATCTGAAGAAGCACCTGCACTCTTCACAGGGTGCCCCACCTCTTACCTGGACCACAAAAACACTCACTAGAGCTGTTATTAACTACAATCTAATACTTCTATCAGAGGCCACAGGGTTCCCAGAAAGCAAACCAAAAACACAAAGAACCTTTAAAAATGTAGTTGGTAGCGATACACAGAGCACATAAGCTAGCAATCAGCGCTGTCAGAAAAGCTATTACACGTCAGAGTTTAACATGAAAAGGTATAATACACAAAAGGGAATTGCAATACAGAAAAAGAACAGTAAAATAAAATGGAAGGTACAAACAAAACTTGAAGTGAGGCTGACTCTAAGCATGGTTGCCTCTGAGCAGAGGATGAAGGTTGTGGGGTCTCAAAAAGGAAATCCTTCTGTAACCCCCCTCCTATAGGGTTACTAACATGGCTGGTGTATGCTGGGCCTTACCCTGGGTTGCAATGGGAATCCAGACGTCACACAAGGGTATTTAAGGAGGAGGAACTATTCTTGTAGGTTATGTTCCAGGAAGAAATGAAGAGAGGAGCCTCAGGGAGATTAGATAAGTAAAAATTTTAGGTAATAGTGTAGATCAGGACCCCTGTTTATTATTTTGTAGATAGGGACAGTACCAATTAAGTTAGGATCCCAAAAGAAGGAATTGAATTCTGAATAAGTAATAAAAAAGAATACGGCACGCCATAGAGGGCCTCATGAAAGATGGCTCCCGGGTGCCGGAAGATCAGCTATAACTGCGGATCAGCGTTAATATTCCTCATCAATCTGTATGGAAGTGGCAGTTCCCTAACAGGCAAAGGTATTGGGTCAACTAAGAAAAGACCTGTCGGGATTCCTGTAGGGGCCCAGAGTATTCAGATTAATACCGATGGTGGCTCCGAAGCAACAAGGTGGACCGGGTCCCACATTTACTCAGAGCAACTAAGTCAAAGTACCTTCATTATAGTGTTAAGAGTGGGCACTGATGGAAGAACTGTATTCATGTATGTCTGTTATAAAATAGAGTACAACGTTGTTAACATGTGTATCAGCGGTCCCTGTCCATGAGTACTACAAAAGTTCCTGATGCCCATTATTCTACGTCCTTGATACCTCATCGCCCAGCCGCATGAATTCAGCCTGAGTCAAGGTAACCCCTGTGGAGTAGCCATATATAACACACTGATGTAATTTTCGTAGAAGCCGGGTAAGGAGGGTTACACTTGGAACAGAGTGAAAGTCCTTAGTTGCTGGGTCCAGGATTAAAGCTGCAGATACAAGTCTAGTGATTCAATAGTTCCAAGGGTAGCGCAGGTTGGAGGTGTGAGCACAGGATTACAAACCAGCCAACCAGTGCGGGGGGGGAAGCGGGTGCCCCCAGGCAGAGCTGAGCCATTAAATAACTGGCCCATCAAGGATTTTGTATCTATATGTATGTATATCTTTATTTATGTAGCGCCATCCAGGTACATAACGCTTTACAGCAGTCATACACACGACTTTATATTATAACACATAATTGGAATAAACGCTTCATATGTGATAATGGTGAGAACGCTGACCCAGACAGAGCAGCACCAGTTGGGGCAGAGGGACTTGGCATGAAATTAAATGTCCAGGGGTGAATTGCCGAGAACAGTTAAAAGCCTCCCATATGATCACAAATGGCATAGCACAGATACTGCAATAAAAAGAATGCACAGCTCCCAACATCTTTTCAATGTTACACGCTGAAAAAAACACTTATGTGGCTGAGTTTCCATGCAATAGTGCACAGAGTGGCACTATCACAGTTTAATAAATAACCCCCTAAAATCACTATGCAAGATGACAAAGTGAGCTGTAGCACAGATATGCAGAGGAAGGTTACGAAGTTATATTTGTTTGCAGTAGTCAATGATATCTTGTTTTTTTATTGTGGCATTTTCCAACAATGAACCTTCAATCGGACAAGGACACTGTAGAAAGTGCTGCAGGGTAAATATCTTCCATGCCCTGGGAATTGCTATTTGTCTTCACAACTACATGCATCCATAATCTCTTCCCAAGACACCCAGGGATTTACCAAACATCTGAGGCTCACGATAGTCCCAAGCGCCTGTTTGAACATGTAATCTGACAACGCCAGAAACAAATATCCTTTGCCACATGGACCAGGCTTTGAGACAACAGTCATCTGGGAGAGCAAAGCATTGAATTAGAAGTATTAGGTCCAGAGACTCTTGAGTGGAGTTAGTGTGCTGTATTGTGCCTGGTATAAAACTGTGCTCATTTCAGAGGGAGTCAAAGGCCATTGAGCATGTTGATTAGTAAATTCCCCAGTAGAAACAGTGTAGTGCTCATCAGGGCTTACTGCTGTATTACAATACATTTGTGCTTTGTGGTTCTACAAAAAAAGGACAGCCTTGACAGGAATAAAAGAAACAACTCGGAATGTTTCCTCTCGTTTTTGTTTGTGCAAACTGACTGTACGTAACCTCATTTCACACCTTGAGTCACTAACGTCATGTGGTCTGGCACTCCAGGGACCCCATGATGTAGTAGCTCGTTTACCAGGGAAGATTGCATCCTGCGTACCGCTGAACGCCATCTGACCGGACGAAGAACGTAAGAGGAGGCTCTTCCTCTTCTGTTTGTGTCATCAGAGATCCCGTGCATTGACCATATGTTCTCAATGTGTGGAGAAGCCGTGGCACGCTGGTGCTGCGGCCACTCCAGCACTCGAAGGGTTAAAGGTGCAGTCTAACGGAGGACTTAAATGAAGTGATGGCAGTGATATGGTTAATAGTTAAATATTTTGATGCTTAATAAAATATTAACGCAGCGTACAAGTGCATTGTACAAGTCCCTCTGGCAGAAAAGACATTACCTTTATTAGCCAATGAACTTGTTCTGTACTGTTACCTAAGACAAGTAGGCAGCTTTTTGCAGACAGCATTTCCAATTAGCCCTTAAACATATCACTTGTCCCATTTCATCTGCCCTTGTTCTGAAAAGCGGACCCGATAAGAGAAAACAGACTCTGCAGTTAGCGTGATTTAATGCATAGATAGAAGAACTGCATGGTCTATTGCTTAGGATGCATAAAGAGTAACATGGTTAATACAGGAGCAAGGCAGACAAAGGAAATATAGCACAAGTGCTGCCCTCTCCTTATCTAACTCGCAGGCCAATGTTTCAACCTTTGGAGCAAAAACTTAATTAAATTAGCAATGTGGGAATGTGCTCTCACTGAGTGGTATCATTGCAGCTACAGGAGAGACATCTTCACTCTTAAACAAGTGGTTCACAACTCCAGTCAAGATCCAGGTCAGGTGTTATGGATATCCTGCTTCAGCACAAGTGACTCAATCGGTGGCTCATTCGAAGAGCCTGTTTCAGCACAGTTGGCTTAATCAGTGCCTCAGTCAAGCAGGGATATGCTGGAAAACTGACCCAGACCTGTTGAGGGGTCTGAAGGACTGGAGTTGAGAACACATGTTAACCAAAGCACTGTAGGTCCCTCTGATAGCGAATTTCTTAGAATTGAAGCCTTTCCAAGAAAAGAAAAAAAAGGATATCATTAGTTAACCGTACAGCAAAATAACTTTAAATATAAACGTACACGCCTGCTTGTGTTTTGTCATCGCAAGCCAAGCATAAGGGCTCGTTCAGGGAGGCAGCTGAGGACTCGGAGGGGGGGCGTGCGGGAGGCAGTGCTGGGAGTTTGCTGGGCGACATGTGATTATCCCCCAGCAGACTTTTCAGCGTTGGGGAGGGGGCGGGGCTACAGACGGCAGGGTAAAGTATCCAAGCTGCAGTAATGAAATCATTCTGAAGAATGATTTCATTGGCTGCCTTGGTCCCTGTGACGCTGCTTCAGCTCCAAGAAACGAAATTTTCGTTTACTGAAGCTGTCGTCAGTGGCAACGCCTGGCTTCGGAGGCAGGGCAGTTGCTACCCTGACAACAAGTATTCAAATTGAATACTTTGTTGCTCACGGCAGCACGCACGTCAGCACGCACGTCAGCACGCCCGCCCTCCGAAGCCAGCACCTTGAACGAGGCCTTAGTCTTTCTAGTGAGTTGCACTTTCTGTAGCAGCTAAGCCTCAGGGAAGGGACAATGGAACACGGAGGGGATATTATGGAAACGGCAAAACACAGGCCACTGATAAACCACCGAATGTAAATGTGTATCAATTGTTTCATTGTTCACACTGATTAAAAAAAAGAAAAACGAACACACGGTGGAAAAAGCAAAAAAAAAACCAAAGATTTAGCCACTGCTATTGCCAAAAAATAACGTTAAAAAATGAAATCCCTAGATATACGTAATTAAACGTTACTGCCATTAGTTACATTTGGGGTGATCCTCAGAAGGTAATTTTTACCTTCCGAGGGAGATTCTCAGTTCTCCGTTACTGGTAACATTATGCTAATAATGTAACCATATTTGCACCTCACTTCTAAACCCTGAGGAGTATTGCGTTATTTCTCCAAATAGCCTACAAGGGAATATTGAAGGTCTTAAGTGCTATCCATATGAATGGACCGAGTGTAGAAATAAACTCTTTTATCATGTATTGTATTGTATGTCTTTATTTATATAGCGCCATTAATGTACATAGTGCTTCACAGTAGTAATACATGTGGTAATCAAATAAATAACTTAAAAAGTTATATATTTGATATATATAAAATATAAAATAATTTATATGTGGTACATATAAATGGCTGAAACACAGCAACAAATATATATATATATATATTTTTTTTTAAAGGGATTAACTATATGTTGTTTAACGACGAAAGTTAATGTTAGGTATCTTTATTTATGTATTGTACATATAATTTATGGTATAAAGCAAGGGTGCGCAGTGTTTTGGTTGCGCCCCCGTGTCTCGGTCCCTGCGCCCGCGCCCCCTCTCCCGAGTGACCCAGCGTCAAAAGCCGCCGAGGGTCACGTTACATGACGTCACGTGACCCCGCAACGTCATTTGACGCGCGTTGTCGTAACGACGCGGCATGTCACATGACCCTGCGGCGTCATTTGACGCCGCATTGTCATGACGACGTGAGCAGAAGCCGGCTGAATCCCGGTAAGTACAGGTTGCAGAGGCCTCACGCGGTCCCCTGGCATTTAATTTAAATGCCTCGGGGAAGAGCGCAGGGGCCTCTGCAACCGCCTGCCCCCCCAGAAAAATCCCCCGCCCCCCTGGTATAAAAGTATGAGTTTACCAGAATGAATCTACATATGACCAAATGATTTTCATGGAGACAAGTAAAACAATTATATTTAATTACACACAGTTCAGACACTGTAAAAAAAAGAAAATACAAAAATGTAACATATAATATTCAACAAGCATAACTATATATATTAAAGACAATGAGAAACATAAATAAACATATTTACAAAGTACGCCTGATGTGGTTGGGAAAGAGGTGTCGGAAAACGTGTCCATGCTCATTGCCCAGGTCAGGACACTAACAGATCCGTCAACTGGGCAATGCCGCAAGATACAGCGTTGGTGTGCTAACATTCCCTAATAACGTTCTTCCCAGTACACATGCGCAGTGTATTTTTTTAGGCTATTGTAATCCCCTTTCATCCAGGTAATATTACCTTGATCGTTTTGCTAACGGATCTTACTTTTGCACATCACTATTCTTGAGGATCCCCGTTAATAAGGATGAAAATAAGTTCCATTATCTAATTAGGCAAGGTAACGTTATTTGCCCTTACATAGTGCACTTCTGAGGATCTACCCCTTTGATCCTAGCAGGGACGGCATCTTTAATTCTACATGACTACTTAGGCTACGGCTCCAGTGCTTGCGCTGCACGCGCGCCTGCGAGACTGGCGGCGCGTGCAGCCGAATTCCCCGGTCTGCAGAGAGCTGCAGGTGGAAAGACAGGGGGGGGGCGTGACAGGGCACGGCCGTGACGTCACTCGACAGGTTCGACCTCATTGGCTGAACCGCTCCGTCGCTAATTCCCCTCACAATTTCCTGCAGGCTGGAAAAACTCACCGCGCAGCGCAGCGGCCCCCCCCTCGCAGCGGGCCCAGCCTTATTGAGGGGCGGCTCTTGTCCCGGCAGCGTCCGCCACAGCGGGCGCTGAAGTAGCCAGCGGGGACCTGGCCTAACACAGCGGCTAAAGAGAAATGATTGCATCTTCTAGTAGCCAGCCTTTAAAACTACTTTACAAGACTAGCTGGCGTCGCCTTGTATATCGCTTGTTAAAGTGAATGTAATCTCATTTCATATAATTTAGTTACAAATGTTGGAACTGGCCCTTTTGAAATGGGTGGGGGGGGGGGGGAAATACTTGTTAATTTAAAAGTCATAAAAGCCTCCACTGTTATTTGTGATAAAAAATAAATAAATCAAAGCAACGACATGGTGCGCTTCATCTGAATCTGTTGCCGTTTGCTTCCCAGCAGGTTTGCTAAATTGTTCTGATTGTCTCTTGCAGACATGGAAATTAAATGGAAATGATATCGTCATTGCTAATACAAAGCAGGGGATTGAGCTTCCTATCCACTTACATGACATTTTCATTACCCTAACAACATCTCACTGAACGCAGACATCATTAGATTGCTCCTGCTCCTGGTTTAGATAAGATAACGGCTCCAATTTAAAAGGGATACATTTAGTGCATCATTTGGTCTTTGAACGCTGCATCTGTATCCCAAAGTGCTGCTGGAAGTTCTGCACTTTGCTGCTGTCCGACTCTATCCCGTGCAGAAGGAGCAATGTGGTTTTTCCTGCCAACTCCTGCATCATTTGCCCGACCCATTGAGAACCTGAAGTCCCCTTAGACTTTTAACCCTTTCAGAAACACCGACAATGCATATAAAAACCCAGTAAAAAAAAAAACACAGTTAACAATTGTCTTCATTTTGTATTTTTCAACCTATTTTTCATTATAAAAACCAACAGTTTCCAATCCCAGTGATACTGATGGTCAAATATTTTTTTCAATGGGGATCTCAGAACTCGGCACAAATGATTTCTGCCCCGGAATCGCTTGGTCCTCCTTCATTTAGGCCAGATGTTACTCCATAAGACACCTTCCATGCCCGAAAGATACCTTATTGCCTATTCAAGTGAAAGGGCCCTATTTACTAAGCAGTGCTACTACATAAGACACCTTTCGAGTCGGAAGACACCTTACCAAACTATATTTATGAAGCCGTTTTATGAAGTAGCACTGCTTAGGAAATATGACCCTACATCCCCAATTAATGCGGCATGTATGATATATTCAGTGGTTTTGCAAATCTATTATTCATATCCTAAAGCGTGAACATGTAAATGTTAGACAAGGTGTTACATGTCCAACTACTTTCACATTGTTTCAAATCCCATACTGTTCATGAGGACAGTTGTCTAACCGGTCTGTAAATATAACGGTTAATTTATGCCTAATTAGGTGTATGGCTAAATGACAACAGCTTTGTATGCTGTGTACAAGAATTCCTTTTATTTTATGAAACAGAATATTTTAGAAATGCATAACATGGTGGCTTTCTCTACTAAGCAACAGTTTTGCTGCCATAAAATGTGCACTGCGGGATTTCAAGGAGAAACAAAAACCATAATGCTGAACTTGTTTGATGCCCTGTATTCTTTCCCTGATATGATTCTTGCCTGGTCCTTCTTTTTATTTTTTACAATGTTCTTGTATAGCGCTGCTAGTTTTACGTAGTACTTTACAGAGATATTTTGCAGACACGGTCTCTGCTCTGTGGAGCTTAGAATCTATGTTTTTGGTGCCTGAGGCACAGGGAGATAAAGTAACGTGCTTAAAGTCACAAGGAGCAGACACCAGGAATTGAACCAGGCTCCCCTGCTTCAAACTCAGTGCCAGTCAGAGTTGTTACTCACTGAGCCACTCCCTCTCCCTTCGAATGTGGTGAATGTGGTGAATGTGGTGCCTGCTGCATTGTAAGATTGAAGTGATACATTGAATGGTGACTTTAGAAAACAGGTTGTTGTTCAAGCCATTTAAAAAGAAAAATTACTGGAGCTAGCTTTGCGAAGCCTTATTAGTAATCAATCCCGTGGGCAGAAGATTGTACGGGAATTAGAACCAGCTGGAAGAAATTACTGAGTTTTATTAGCAATTTTGCTGCTTTTATCAGCTAAATATGAAAAATAGATGTAGGGATTTCAGCATGGCCAAATTGGGACCCTCGCTGAGTGAGCAAGCAATCATTTGTAAGCTGCTCATGGTAATTGAAAGCAGGATATGTCCCCTGTGTGTCCTTCATTAGTTTCTTATGTAACTTGCATCGTTTAGACTATATAATGAATGAGTTCAGTGAGAAAGCTAAACTCACAGACCCTTAGTGAACTGGAGGAGGATTGCATGGTGGCACAAAGTGGTCACAATGTGAAGCTATTGGGTGCACAAATTAATGTATCCTTTGCTGGCCAATGAGAATTAGGCACACTTTGCATTTATATTTTTATACATGGCCCATTCTGACAGGTTTACCGATACTGAAATATTTTGTCATAAAGAAAGCATGGAGACTTAGGTAAAGTGCGTCGTGACCGCAAGGCCCACGGCCACCCCAGCACCACCTTTTCTTCCTGCCCCTTCCCTCCCTTCCTGGTCACCAGCAACACCCGGAGGATGGAAGCGTTAAAGGCAGGCAGTGAGAGGTGGGACATTATGCTGCATCTCTCACTGTGTTTTCCCGCCCTTCCACCCCTTTTGGTTAAATTCTGTTTTGTGTGAGTTATACTTGTATTGAATATATTTATATTTGAGGTGGCTGTTAGGGTTATATTGCCTCTGTCGGGCGGCTGTTTGAGGGGTAAGTGCAGGGTAACCTTGCCAGATGGGGCTCAGTTACAGCAATGCCTGGTGGTGGTATGGTTGGCAAGTGGGCAGGGCTCATTGTGCTTTGAGTACCTGGGGCCCATCTGACGTGGGGTCAGCTGAACGTCTGGGTCTTGGACAGTCCCAGCTAATGGGCCATGATTTAAACGTAATTTGCCTTGCCTGTGGGTGGGGCAATCTGGCAGGGTTAGCACCTCCCCTTCGCTATATTTGAATAAAAGCCGTGGCAATTGTACCTTCAGACCTTTGTGTGTGTGCTTTATTTGCGGAATGTTGTAGGGGTTAGGGGAGCAGCATCGCAGTGTCTGAGGTCATGCGATTCAGCTGGAATCTACCAGACTTCGAATATCTGCAGATGGAAGAAGGAAACTTTTTTTCCCATAGCCCTTCTCTCCAGGAGAACTAATAAAGGTGCTTGCAAACCAGGTAACTCAAAGCGGAGAAACATGGATTCTATCTCTAGCTAGAATGAAATAGGTGTCCATGACAATCAAGCACAATCCAGTTAGTGGTTATCAGCTAATCTCAGGATTTATCATTTTCAAAGGATAAAAGTTCTTAACACAAAACTAAACAGAGGGTAATCTTTTACCTCTCCAAAGTGGTCACACAATGTCAGTCCAATGTATGTATAAATTGGCAGCTCACTGCAGTTCCTGCCCATACATTGAACAAATTGTCCCACTGAAGGCAATGGTGATAATCAGGGAAATATAACAACTTATTCATTTGTATCAATGTTACGCTGGCTCACAATCACCGCTCCAGTGGGGAACAGAACTGTGTTTGCCAGACAGTTACATTGTACGCCTCACAGTCACACAGATCATAACCAATTCAATAGTATGACTATGATTACCAATTAATTAATAGGTGATTCTAGTAGCTTTACATTACTCATTACAGGGGCCTTTACACTGCGCATCTCATTACAGGGGCCTTTACACTGCGCATCTCATTACAGGGGCCTTTACACTGCGCATCTCATTACAGGGGCCTTTACACTGCGCATCTCATTACAGGGGCCTTTACACTGCGCATCTCATTACAGGGGCCTTTACACTGCGCATCTCATTACAGGGGCCTTTACACTGCGCATCTCATTACAGGGGCCTTTACACTGCGAGGTGTTTTTCTCAGTGCAGCAACTAAGGAAGTCTTTCTGTCCTCTCATTTTGCCATAATACTTACTACTTGCTAGAACAGGACTGCACAACACGCAGCCCGGGCACTCATTATGCACGCATGTTGCCCGCCGGCACTCATTGTGTGGCCCATGGCGGCTTTCCCCCTCCTCCTTCCCGAGTCCGCTCTCCCTTCCCCGAGTCCGCTCTCCCCCCCCCGAGTTCGCTCTCCCTCCCCCAGGTCCGCTATCCCTCTCCGCCACCTGCCGCGAGCCGAGCCTGCTCTCCCCCTCCTCCCCCCCAGCCCGGTCTCAAGACTGCACGCTCTAGAAGTGTGGCACTTACGGTGCCCGCTGCTTGCGGGCGCGCGCAGTCCTGCCTGCTCTGCCACCATGATCTGAGGTGCAGGGGGTGAGGGGAGGTGCAGGGGGGTGAGGGGAGGTGTAGGGGGGTGAGGTGAGGAGGTGATGTGAGGATTGAGGAGGTGCAGGGGGGTGATGTGAGGTTGGGGGGTGAGGGGGGCTGCAGGGGGGTGATGTGAGGAGGTGCAGGGGGGTGAGGGGGTGAGGGGAGGTGCAGGGGGTGATGTGAGATGCAGGGGGGATGTGAGATGCAGGGGGGGTGGAATGTGTGTGGTCTGCAGGGGGGTATTGTGTGTGATGTGAGGTGAGTATTGTGTATGGGTGAGGGGGAGAGATGGGGTGTGAGAGAGGGGGAGTCACAAACGTTGATGATGAGGGGTGCAGGGGGAGATATATGAAGATGATGATGAGGAGTGCTGGGGGAGATATGAGGATGAAGATGATGAGGGGTGCTGGGGGGATATGAGGATGATGATGAGGGGTGCTGGGGGAGATATGAGGATGAGGGGTGCTGGGGAGATATATATCAGGATGAGGGTTGCTGGGGCAGGTATGAGGAAAATGAGGGGTGCTGGGAGAGATTGAGGTGTGCTGGAGACATGAGGATGATGATGAGAGGTGCTGGGGGAGATATGATGAGGGTGATGATGATTTTACCCGTGCGGCCTGAATCTGTATTCCTTGGAGCAGTACGGCCCTTCTCACTTGACAAGTTGTGCAGGCCTGTGCTAGAACCACCTCTCAGCTACTTAGTGTTGAAGTTTCTACACATTGCAATCAATATTCAATTACACCCTCTTTGGCGTTTGAGCAGGGCGCACACCCATCCCCCACAGGGAATCTCTATTGCACTTCCTCCTGGAGTGCTCAATTGCCTTCATAGTCCTACAGTAGCCCGCCTCCATTCCGCCCTGGGAGCTCTCAGACCACACCAAGAAGGGTTTGCCTAAATCCGCCAATTCCTGCACCAGGTCCCTCTGCATCATCCTAATCATGTCAAAAAACTGCACTGTCATCAGGTTGTTTCCTCCCACATGCTGACAATAATTTAGGCAAACCAAACACTCCCTTATGCCTCCAGACTTCAGGCAAGAGCTGTGATGCCCTTGTGCCCTGCTTCCCCACAACCTGGCTTAAATGCACCCACAGGCTGAGTTTTATACAAAGTAAACATCTGTATGACTGCTGTTTGCCATCTTTCCTGCCACGGGCTGCTCCTGGTTTCTTGCACCGTCCTCGCTGTCACAGGACTAACACACCAGGGATCAACTCGCCAGACAGAACAGCAGAGTTAATAAAAGTGACGTTATTGGTAAAAGATAACCACAACTGTTCACAGACATAAAGCAAACACTCCCAACTGAGGTAACTGGGGAATACACTACAGACCTAGGCGCCGGGAAGAGATTTCCCCTGTTCTGCTCCCACGCAGTGTCTAGCAGGCACTGCTATTAGAGACCCCAACCTGCACACCAGGAACCCAGAACTCCTGGTACTCATAACTGCAACTGTCTCTGGCTGGAACTCCTACTAGAACATAGAACTCTAACTAGGGGCCTCCCAAACCAACTTTTATACACCATATCCCAACATGGATACATGAAGGGAGGGTTAAGGCCAGTTGCCTTCAATATGACCCAGCCCCTGATTGGTGGGCTAACATGCAAAATTAAAAGAGTAGTATGAAAACAGTTACATGGAAAAGGTCAACCTGACAAATTGCAACATTTCTCCTGAGTACAGAGTTAACCCCTGGTCCCTGATGTGCTGGAACCAGGCTACACAACACACACATATATACTGTAGCAGTAATATATTTGTATTATAAATGTATCACTGACAGGTAGGGGTAATGGCGGGCTTAACCTTTATTTAAAGCCGCCAAATCTACCCTACCATCACAATCGCCTCCTCAACCATCGCCCCACTCCCTACCCCTGTCCCCACTGCCCCGTGACACTGCCAGCCTCTCCCGTCCCTGAGATTTCCTGTCCTGCCGCACCCCTGCCAATACCACCTGCCTTAACCACCCCCTCCCAAGAAGTTGAAGATCTGCTTGCCCCCTTTTCCCCATTTTGCAATGAGCACCCATTATGCTCCTATGAAGGCCTTAACACAACCCGCGCCCAAGACATTCTCCATCCCCTGAACCCCGCCAACCTATGCACTACACTCAGCCTCCACTATTTCCACCCCTGACCTATCTGGGCCTGATGTTGCCGTAACGCCAGCTCTTGCATCCGCCACTCCAGTGCCGCTCCTTGTCCCTTGCAGCTGGTGACTTGCCCTGCCTTTCCCTGGCCGATCTTCACTGTAATGGCCTGTAAAATAAAAGTCTGGCCCCTTCGCCCCCCCATCCTAACCCTATCCTCCTGCCTAGAACTTATCCCATCTCCCCCAGAACTATACACTGGGGTCCCTGTTCTGAGACCCCCATCCCTGCAAGCCCCCATTCCTAGCTGCAACTTACCCCTACTGTTGCCAGTTTAGGCCTCACTACCTCCCTAGTTGCCCTCCCCTGCAGGAAAGACCTGCCTCCTAGCAGCCCCAGTGAGTGCTGGCCTTCAAATGGCTGACCTGGGGTGCTTGCCTACACTTCTTCCCCCCCCGTTAGTAAACTCTGTCCCTCACTGCTCTCATGTACCCCGACGGGCTCAGCCGCTCTGGAGAGCGGGAACTGCCAACATTCCCGCCCCTCTCCAGCCTGCGTGTGACCTCCAGAGCCACCGCCCACAGACCTCAGACCTTTGCCACCATCTCTCACCATGTGCTCCTTGTGAATGAGCACTCTGATCCTCCTCTAAACCTCATCTTCGCTGGGGACCCCCACCGCAACTCCCGCGATGCCTCCCGTGCTCAGGTCACCTCGACGGCTGCCGCTTCCGACATCCCCGTCTCCCGGCCTGCCTCCGCTGCTCCTCCCGCCACCGCTCTCCTCACAAGGCCTGCCTCCGCGGCCGGCGCTCCACGTCCCACGACACGCTACATCAGTCAGGCTGCATCTCTTCTCTCCGCTTCTGCTCTCAGGTCCACCAACCAGGACTCCTCCATGACCGCCTCCGCTGCTGGAACCCCCAATCTCCTGCTGCTCTTCCGCTGGGCCAAGCTGCTGGATTTGCACTGCTCTGAAGTTGCTGCGGCTGCTACTTCTCACATGTCTGGATTCAAAGATGTATGCAAATCCTCCTTCCAGCACTGATATAACTTAGCTCCCTCCATACTCCTCCCCCTAAACCCCAACTCGCAACAATAAGCTCCCCTCCGCACTCGTCAGGTAGTCATGTTGCCCTTTGCCGAGGGGCTCCAAGCTTTGCTTTTTCCTAGTATAGCAACACTCTAAGCACTGCAGACACTTTTAGGCTAAGTTCAGACAGGCTCCTACACTACGTGCGAGCCTCTGTCTGCTGGGCGATGTGTGCTCATCCCCAGCAGGCAGAATGACGTTATTGGAGGCGGGACCACGTCAGCCATTTCATTTTAAAAAAAAGAAACAAAGTGTGTATATGTGATTGGCTGGCGCAGTACACGTGACGCGGCTGCCGCTTTAAATTACAACTTCAGTTGTCTCCTTCAAGTGCAGCGGCGACAACGCTGTACTTCGCCGCCGGGGGTCGTTTTCCGTTAGAAAACTCCCACACACCAAAGCGAAAGAGTGGCGAACGTGTGCGCGCACTTACGGCGCAGCCTGTCTGAACGCAGCCTTACCAACCAAACAAACGGGATCGCATAAAGAGGGTTTAAAATGTTCCAAATCTGTGTATAATTACAGTAAAAAAAACCTTGTTAAGGGGATTTTGTTTAATTTACATGATCCAGGATGGCCCCTGGAACCAAACCACTCTACTCTAAATTATAGAGCGGGAACATACTTCACTATATATTTACCTCCAATGTCCTGGCACTGCTGTGACTCAAATACAAATGTACACAATGGGCCATATTTACTAAGCTGTCCTATTTCATAGGGCAATGTATACACTGTTGGCTCCTTTGGCAGTGAAATGGTTAATGTAAAATAGGTCACTTTGGTACGTGGGTGTACATAGCCCAGGCTTCAAGCCTCCTTCTCTGTGGACTGGTAACATGTCTGAGGCCCTTGTCGGATACGCTTATTTCTAAAAGTAATTAGATTCCTTATTCTCAGCCTGCGATGTATTAAGCATATATTTTTACCTTCTCAAGCAGAAAAAAACATGACAAAGTGATAATCGGATTTTTAATTGAGTACACTGGAAAGGAACGCTAACGGTAACTAATTACTTCTCATCTTGAGTACCTAACTCGGAACATGACAGCCGCTAGTAACTGTGACTAATTATTTTTTATGAGAACTCTTACAACACCGTGAGCCGCGTAGGGCACAGATAGAGGAAAGAAGGGAGCTTTGGGTATGTGTTATGCTGTTCTGGTAGGCTGCATCAGAGAGCGCTCCTAATTCCTGGAGACATATAACATGGAGTTTGGGGTTAAGAGCTGAAATGAGGTTCAGTTTAATTGCAGAGATACGATAAGGTGTGTTACATAGCAGAATGAGAAACCAATAGAATAAACAACACGCCAAGCATAGCAGGAAACACCTTGCAATTAAGTCAGGCACAGATCAAATGGGAAATAAATATAGTTTAAAACGCATTACCTACAGTACGTATTTTGCAGTCACAGCTACATAGCCCATGCTATTTTGTTATATACATACACAACTTGTGTTAAAGCAGTAGTGCACACAGATCAGCATTTAAACATTATTATTTTTGCTGTACGTTCATTAAAGTGACGCTCGCTGTTGTTGTGTTAATTTTTTTAACAGGTTTGAATCAGGGGGTCTTCGAGGCTGAACTACATTGATTTTAGATCTGGGGACCCCCTACTTCCTGAGATATGTCAATCTGAAGGGGCTACCTGTAGCTGCCCGGCAGGGTTCACAATATGGGGTTTAAAGGTCTGCGTCCTGCGGGCCAATAGGAAACCGTGATGTCATCCCTTGTGGCTTCCAATTGGCCTGAGTGACTTTTAAACTGAAGAGAGATAGAGGCAGCACTTTCTCCGGTATGTATCTTGAGAAGCAAGGGGTCCCTAGAGCTGAAATCAATGCGATTTTGCTCTGGAGACTCCCTGCTTTAAACCTAAGGGAGAGGGGGCCATTATTTTTGGGTACCGATGGTGCTTTAAGAAATCTCTTCTTACACTTTCCAAAGCGATTTTATTTTGCGGATATAAGTGTTTGACATATTAAGTGTCCGGGAGGTTAACATTGAGCACTCGCCAGCGCTACTAAAAGCTACTATGGTAACCTCCGAAACTAGAGATTCAGATATTGTTTGTTAAAAAGAGCAGGACATGCTCAGGGGAAAAGATAATGACATTATATGAATTAAACTCAGATAGACTTCTGGTGGGTATGGCTGCTTTAAGGGAACACTGATCCTACCCCCAGATTTGTAATGCTGGAATAATAAACAACTTGACATTGTAAACCCTACAACTCCAGTCTGTGTAGTTACGAGTTGGGTGAAACTTTTGTTCAAGTTGCAAACTTGGTGTATCCTAAAAATTCACACAGCTGCTGTAAAAAGAAAAGGAAAACAGTTGCAAAGATATCAAAACTTTTATGAATATTGATGAATGTAGGCAAATATTGGCCAATTTTGCAAATATTTTGCAGAAAAATAGTCAACTGACAAACAGCCTCTGCTGAAATGTTTTGCACAATTGCACAATCTAAAAGAAAAAAAACAAAAGTAAAGTCCGTCACGTTGGCGCAGTGAGCAGGAAGAGACACACATTTATAGTTAGGAAGTACTTAGCTCAGTGCACGGTTTTATTTGAAGGCTTTTTGCCCAAAGTAATTGAGTTGCAGTACTGGGAAAAACTTTGTCTGGGCCGGGTCCCTGAGCACCAGGGTCCGAGGCAGTTACCCTGGGTCTCCCCCTTTGTTAGTGGACCTGTATATGTTCTCCAAGGACTTGACCATTGTTTAAAAGTTGTTGCAGGCCTGAAAAACAGAATCACTACTATAGCGTTACCCTATGCAATTCTGTAGTATTTTGGGGCGCCAAAGACAATTAGCCGCCGTTTAGGTGTGGTCGTTTCACGCCAGGACATTTGGCCGGCAGGACAGTTCACCACCGGCAGTAATCTAACCACTAACCCTAAAAACCCTGACCATAACCCCTTACCCTAAAATCCGTAACCCTAAAAACTCTAATCCTAACCCTAAAATGGATAAACCATAATCCCTACCTCAGGTACTAAACGACCACTGCTAAACGGGCATGGCAAACTGTCCCACAATGGCTAAATGGCCACAGCAAAATGGCTAAATGTCCTTTTTTTGCTCCAGGGGCTTGAGGCTTGACCATTGTGACATGGTAGGTCTCAAAAACAGAATCAGCTGTATCCTATGCAATTCTGTGCTATTCTGGGTTGTATGGTGCAAACATTACTATTCGAGAGGTAATCCCCCCCAGAAGCCTATCTGAGTTGAACTCATTTAATGTTAGTATGTTGCCCCCTTTTGCATGTCCTGGTCTTTAGAAGAAAAAAAATTGTTAGTGTTAAAAATTATAATCTCTAGCATCTGAAGATACTATGTTAACATTTAAACTGGGTTGTGGGCTGTGGGAAAGCTCTATTTTAACCTCCACTTAATATTTAAAACGCTTATATCTCCTGGACGGAGTATACATTTTTACCGTCCTAATTGTCCCTGGGATATAACTGCCCTGTACCAGCCATCATTCTGTGTTCTTTTCTGATCCTGATTCTTGGGGAGACCCCTTCTGTATCCTGTTTGGATTTGTGTATCCTGTGTGGATTCGCGAATCTTGTGTGGAGTGTCCTGTGCCCATTGTGCTCTGTCGGCATCCTGCTGTAAGTAAGCCGGGAGCGCGACCCTACTTGCAGACAAGGGTGCCTGCTTCCCGGACACAGTGAGCAGTTTTAATGTTCGGAGAAAACCAGTTCAGCACTACGGACAAGGAACCCTGTGTGTGAGACGCTTTCTCCAGCAGCATCTCTCCTACAGTACCTTGTGCCCGGATAGCTGACTCTATTGCAGACTACAGAACCAGCCGGTTCCCACTCAAGAGGCTTTGGATCAACCCAAGACTTTACTTTCTCCAGCCAGAGAATACAGACGCTTTCAGAGGCTGGGAAAGTCATCACTTGTTCTGGTCTTTCAAGCTTGTGAACTGATTTCTTACCCCGTTTGTTCCCTAGCTTTGGGGACTCCCGCTTTCAAGGAAGTTTTACTTAATTAGCACTTTTAGCAAACTCCATATCAGTGCCTGGAGACAAGAGGACTTTGGTGGAAATATTGCAGTGGGTGACTTCTCTGTACTTTACCCCGGGGCACCTTCCATAGTCCCTCCGCGTACCCTTGAAAATGAACCTGGTAGTTTGATCAACCCCTGATCGTGACAATTGTCATTTTTACTTTGTGACAGAGTATGTATATAGCCAAGTTTCCCGTCACTTGCACATATCTGCGATGTCTGGGAAGATCATTACATTCACAGGCTCATGATAAGAAAACAAACCTTGGCAGTAGGGCCGGTTCTGTTGAGTACTGCTGGGATAATACTGATTATTGCAGGAAGACCGAGGCCATCGCTGTGTCAGAAAGCAATTGAACACAGATCATGGTGAGTACATTCAGCTTGCGGAGAACTCAGGAACTCATAAAGCTAATTAGGAAATAAAAAAATACAAATAAAAGTAGTACATAAAACTGAAGCAACTTACCTAGATAAACTTTTAAAATCCATTTAGCTGTTTACTTCAACTGTATATTTCTTGCCCTCATTAACAAGACACTAATTAACTGTAATTAGCCATTATCATTTTGTTTCAGTGCATTGTATAAAGAAGAGCGTTACCTTAAATGCATGTTAATGTACTCTACAGTATTAATATAACTTTTACAGCTTTAGTTTAAATTGCATCCTAATTACATAAATTCAAGTTACTTTTAAGACACGTGTTAAAAAAAAGTGTTAAAAAAAAGATATCTTTCTACAGAATGTGTGTGGAGCCAAACACTAAAGTAAGCCAGAGGTACCAGCATGGGTCTGGCGGCTCCATAAGGGCTGCGACAGCCAGACCAGGCTAATATGAGCTGGTTTCAGGGGGAGAGGGTGAGCAGCCCTTCCCCCTCCTCCCCCATCCTCAGTAACCCAGGGGCAAGGGGGAGGGTTTAGAGGGGTTTTAAAAGATAGTGTATGGGGGGGGGGGGGAGGGTGAGGAGCGGGGACAGAAAGTTTTCATTCCCACCCATCCCTAAATGTTTGGTGAATGTTTCACTTTCTGTTTGTCAAACAGGAATACTATTTTCCTCGTCACAGCTTGCAGGAACTATCGCACTCGCCATGTGAGCAGTGATGCTAAGGACAGCTAAAGGTGTGGGCACCTACTGTGCCCAGGGCCACCGACAGATTTCCTGGGGCCCAGGACTAGAGCATCGCCCGGGCCCTCTTCCGTGTGATTGCACCTCCCCATGTCTACATCGCGCACATTCCTCCCCCACCTCCTGTGTCAGCGGCCTTGTGAGACCCCCCCTTTCACACCTGTATTTCTCTCCCCCCGCTCCCTTTACTTTCTCTCCCCCCACCTCTGCTATCACTCAATTACCCCCTCCTGCCCTTGTCACACACACTATTCTCCAAATACTGTACCTATACACTGCCCACACAACCCCCCCAATACAAAACTACCCCTCCCCCAAAATACAGGCACCACTGCACACCCCCAGATACAAACAAAGACCCCAACCAGATACAAACACCACTACCCCCCAGATGCAATTACCACTACCTCCCAGATACAATTACCACTACCCCTCATAGATACAATTACGACTACCCCCGATACAATTACTACAACCCCCCTCAGATACAATTACCACTACCACTCCAAAATACAATTACCTACCCCCCCCCCAAATACAATTACCATTTACCCATGGTTGCCGCTGCCGGGTCCTAGCTCTCCATAGCTGCTGCTAACTCTCTCCCGCCAGGGCATGTCAGAAGCTAGGCCTGACTTCCGGTGCAGCCAGCCTCTGGCGTGCACTGGTGGGAGAGAGGTAGCAGCAGCTGGGGAGAGTTAGGGCCTGGGGGTGGCAACAAGAGGCCTGGCAGCTGGACATAGAAGTTGGGCACGGCCCCCCCAAAAGCTACCGTGCCCGGGACACTTGTCCGACTCTCCCCTCCTGTCGGCAGCTCAGACTGTGCAGGAGGGCCCGGGTAGAGCCCCGACTACAGATTGGCAGCCTGGGCGCATGGGCGGTGCCATCAGGCCTGCTATGCCCAATCAAAGCGTGGAAAAGCAGGATTCCAGCGGCATGGTTTTGTCTACGCTGACACAAAGGGCGGACGGTGAGCCAAAGCAACGTAGGCAGCCAACAGGAAGGGGAAGGAGCATAGCCAAAAAGCGGCGTGACAAGGATCTCCCCTTATAGAAGGAGTCTGGGGGAAGAGGTCACCCCCAGTTTTTCCGCATTGAGGCAACGGGCTTAACACATTAGGGCTGGCAGGCAGTTTGGGGTTTTGAACATGTTGTTAAAAATAAAGCTGTGACCTCTCTTTAAATCAAACATGTTTGTCTCGTTATTAGGGTGTGGGTATCCTTATAGCATGGAGGATCGGAGCATTAAGCCTTTAATACATTTATTGAGGTTTTTAATATCTTCTCAAAAGGGGATTTGTGTTGCTATTTCTGACAATAGAAGCCTGAAGTACATTGATACTTATTTCTAACTGCCCTGGCTACTGCTTCTTCTTGTAAAACATAAGCCTCCTCTCCTGAAACTAATGTTTTAGATAGAAAGGGAAATAAACGATTATATGCTGCGATATTTATCAAATCTGATGCTCCGTCCAGGAGATATATGCTTTGAAAATTATGTGTCTGGGAGTTTAAAATGGAGCTCTCCCACAGATTGACAGAGCAGTCTAAAAGTTACAATGGTTAGATCAGAAGCTAGATATTAAGCAAATCGTAATTTTTAACATTAGCAAAAAAAACATTTATTTCTAAATGACCAGGATATCCTGAGTGGGCAAAGATACTAACATTATACAGTATGAATGAAATGTATATAGTTTCCTGGGGGGAGGCGGACGAGATTGCGGCTTTAAATGTCATGCAGACTTGAGCAGAGATGTGTGCGTCAAAACAAACTTTTGTGTGTGTTAATCCATTCACTCCCTCCAAGGTTTTCAGATCACAAGACTATACGTGTTACCCGGCCTTGTCTGCATCAACCTGCTGTCAGGTCATTTACACAGAGGGACACATGCATATAGTGCCCATACATGTTAATTGCACCAGTTCTATTGTCAACTCCCAATCAAGTCAGTGGGAGTTACTATACCTGTACTGAGACTTGATGCACGGTGGGGCCTGATTGCAGATTACATTTTTTTTTCAATTATAATTTTTTCATTTGTATCAATAAAATGTTATTTGCAACAGTGTACTTATCTGTTTTTGAATGTACAATTTTTCTTTATTTTTGCATTTTCAAATAAAACAGAGTACAGTTCAAAAATATTCTACTACACATGTTTAGAATTGTAGGTAACAATATCTCAATGTACTGTAATGTGTGCCGTATACAGCTACACAAAAAGAAAGTGCACTTGTGACAAAAGTGGCTATTCAGCAAAATGAAGAAAAAGTCAGAAATAAGTCTGTGGAAATGGTATCTTTTTGTCCTTGTCCTCCGGTCCAGGTATTTCTTTTTAATCTCCCACCTCTACCCACACGCAAGTTTTTCATCCGCAGTGAAATTGAAAGCCCTGAGGATCTGGAGTGAACTATTCCGAAAGATTTCCCCTGGCATGCAAGAGAGAGAGAACTGAACAGGGCTCTTGTTTAACCCGTTCCCTCCTGGAAAGGCCAGAACCTCAGGGTCAGGGTTATCCACCAAAGGCTGCCGTTAAACCCCGGGCAGGGAAGTGGGTTAAAGAGCCAATCCCACTTCAACATATATTGGAATTGCAATAGGAATTTTAGGTTTAGGTATTGAGGTCAGGGAGCTCCACGGGCAGCCACTCTCTGTACAACGCTCATGTGCTTTCAGTGCTATTTTAAAGATACGTTATTATTCAGCGTAATATTTCTAAATAGAGTTGCTCTTTTGCTGTCAGGTGCCGGAAACACACAGTGGCAGCAAAAGGGTTAAGGAAAGTTACAGCTCTTCTCCTTGAGTCTAGGTCGTGCAATATGAAGCTGCATTCTGCCCTAATTGTACATGATGCTCTCTCATCTTCCTTGGTTAAAAGAAGGACTGAATTCTCTCCATGGAACACGCCAGTGGGGTCTTGGGGATACCAGTTCTGCTTCTATTTTATTTTCTGCAGGCCTTCCTGACCCTGGCAATCCTCCTAGGAACTAAGTTTGACTGCAAAAGCCCGCTTTCTGAGCAGATTCTTGACATCTCTTTTCAAAGGAAGAAAGTGAATTCTTAATCGTGGTCTTTGTAACTGAGCCAAGGGATCTCTGCAACTCTCAGATGCAGATCTGAAGTGGTTTCTTACACTCTGCTTATTTCCTAAAACCATAGTTTGGGAGTTACAGCTGCAGTGAGCAGCGGTGCTAGAACAAGTATGAAGCGACATCGCGCCAGCAAAGCTGAGAATGCCCATATTTGCAAACAAAAACACATCTTGAACTTTGAAACCGACTTGAACCAAGTCAGTGCCGGAGACGCAGAATGGCATCAGAGTGCAATGGTCTTTCCAGCATTCGTGGTCGCGTTATCGCTCCCTCACAGATGATGGAATGGACGACGAGTACTCCTCTGTTCCTCTTCCTGTAGGATCGCGTTCCAACGCAATCTCCCCATCAAAAACGAGGAATACATTTATGAAGTTGCTAGTACTTCATGGGGCCCCTGGAGTGCAAGACACCATGACATAGTGGCTACATCTTTGGACATCGAAAGGGTTCAAACTGGTGGCCAACCCTTCCTTCATACTAAGACGTCAATCCCAATTTTAGTTCTATCCCTGATAAAGGTTCCTGCAAAGTCCCAAATCTCCTTTATAAGACCTTCCGCGTGTTGGGAAGTCAGGTTGTAACATGGCTTGGTCCTTTCACGGCATTGCAATCTAAATAATGCTGCTTTCATCGCTGTCAGACAAGCCTCCTGTATTGAGCAGCGAGAAGAGGAGATGACTCCACAACTCAGGGCCAAGGTCAAGACAGTAGTCCTGTGCCCCAGGAAAACCGTTGGTGGCCCTGGCTGCACTGTGTTGCAAGCTCCCCCCTGGCAGCAAAATGACTACATACGTCCCAGTTCTCGCTTACTGCTTCTGTACAGTGCGGATGTCTTCTGAGAGGATTGCTCACATTTCGCATGATGGATCTGTGCCCTCTGATTAGAAGACGCATCTAATTACAAGCCTAGGAAGATAATTAAAAAAAAGAAGAAGCAGCTCTCTGGGTCTTCATAAAAGAAGGCAGAGGAGGCTTGAAGGCTTTCCAGCCTACTGCTCACACTGTGCTATCTTTTATAATCCTTATTCTTCCTTCTTTACGGTTGAGGGTTGATTTGCAGCTGCTTCAAATGTGTCATTAAAGTCTCTTAAATGCTGTAAATGCCTGCGGTGCCTATGAACTCCTGACCGGCTCACACCGACCTTGTACATTTAAAGATGCTGTCTGCTCTGCTAACAAATCTACATACCCTCCAACTATTCTGATTCAGCGGGTAATGTACCTATGTGTTGTGTCCTGTACCTATTAAAACCATCAAGTGAAAGCAGGAGGGAACCCATGAAAAGTTGACTTGTATATCACGCCCGATCGGGTTTAATGCCTGGAAGTGGCGCCTGATGAATCTGTCCCTAAATCTTTCAATTGTAGTTTTGCTTTTAAAGCAGCAATGCCTCCCCCTCCCCCCCACACACCTCAGAAGCCTATAAAGTTTTAACTGATATAATGTTAATATCTTGCGCCCTAAGCATGTACGCCTCTTGAATGATAATACAGTATTAGTGATTTTAGTGTTAAATATCCTGATTTTCATAATCTCCGGCTTTTTACCATGATAACCGTTATACTGCACTGGTCTTTGAGGAAAGCTCCATTATAACCTCCCGGACAATTAATGTTGCAAACGCTTTTATCTCCTGAATGGAGTATCACATTTAAAAATAAAATAAAAACAGTGAGTGAAAAGGAAAGGGCAAGAAGAGATCACTTCAAGTAAAAAAAAAAATTAAATGCAAAAAACAAAACCTGCAGATCGGCGCTGACTGCTGCTTTAAATAAGAGATGTTCAATACAAATAGACCAGATGAGCTGAGATGTTACTACGTGATCATACAGTTTTTAATGAACATCACATCTTTAAGATTGCCACTTGACTTCTAAACACTGCTGGCTGGTTGTCTGGCATACTGAATTCTTTAATACAAAAAAAGTACATGTCTTGTCCTTTAGATAAAAAAAAAATACCTTCGGACTGAACTGTGTCTTTAGCAGTTATTTCCCTCTGCTAATTACCATCTTTTTCAGATAATTTTGATTTCATTTACATGCGCTTAGATTATTATCTCCTTGGCCTGTTCACCTTTTGTTCTCTGAGATATTCCCCCCCCCCCCCCCCCATCATTTTCCAGAGAAACATCAAGTGGAGTCTGGGTCTTCTTTTCTTTCAAATAGCGACATTTCCATTTCCATCTGTTCTCAGCTATTCTCTGGTGTGATCAAGCCTGACAGCTTAAGGCATTAGTCTTAACGCCTGTTTCCACAAATGCCTGTCACGGTCAACAAGTTTCTTTAAAGCGCACCGTCCTACGATGTTCAAATATACTAATGACTGACTTTTTTTTATTATGTGTCATTCAACTTGCATTAGGAAAGGTCAACGTTAACCGTTTAAATGCCGGCACTTCACGATCACGTGACAGCTCCTGCTGTGGATGATGATGGAACCGACAGCCAGAAAGATCGGGTTCAGCGCTCCTTACAGTATATAATCCGGTACCTCCTGGGGAACAAAACTTTCCAGCTACCAACTGTTTTCTGGCGTGTCAGAGTATTTGTCTCCATATCATTTTTGCATCTACTTCCTCTAATTGTTAAATTGTTGCAATTTCAAGCAGCATTTCTTCCCCGCAGCTTATGAGTTTAACTCATATAATGCTAGTATCTTGCCCCCTGAACATGCTCTGCTAATTAAAAAGACTGCATTGGGCTCAGGAGTGGAGCTCCATTTTAGGGGCCTATGCAGTAAGCACCAATAAGCCACTTATCACAAGCCTACTGCTATTCAGTAAGCAGCGATGAGTTGGCGATAAGAGACATTTTCGGCAGATTGTTTTGCCGGAAAAAAAAATCGCCAAACACGCGGCGATAAGCCACTTTTAGGCAGTTTTTCAAACTCGCTGTATTCTAGTAGCCCTGATCAGTTTATCGAGGCTGATCGCCGCTCTAGAATTGAGACTTCCTCTCCAAATCGCCTTGCCAGAAAAAGTTGGCAAGAAGGTGGTGAGAAGCTGCCGATAAGAGGCGAGACGGCACATAGAAAAAAAATGCATTTTTCCTGCATCGCATTGATGCCGGGGTTCTTCGAAGCTGATACACATTAATACTAGCACCAGAGACCTCCGGCATGAATCAGATGCATGCAAATGCATTTACAGGCAACTTCATTACCTTAGCGGCTATCTGCAATCTGGTTGTAGTAGACCATGTGACAGAGTTATTCTTGGGAAAGGATGTGACGCCATCCAAAGGGAGTCACATGGTCTACTACAACCAATCAAATTGGGGATATAATTCTCACAATCTGATTGGCTGAAGTAACCATTTGACGACAGCCATGTTGGATTTTGTGACATCATGTTAAAGGGAAATAAAGCACAACCATTCTCAAAAAAAAGGGTCCGGGTACTCCATGCTTCCCGAGATACAGGCCCCGTTATAGAGTGCCGGTATCTGCTATGCATGTGAATTTCCCGTGCCACATGACCGGGACATTTACATGCATAGGAGATACAGGCCCCGCTATGGGGTGCCGGTATCTCGGGAAGCAGAGGGTCCCCGGACCTGAAATCAACGCTGTTCTGCTCCGGAGACCCCCTGCTCACGTACACTAGTTATAAAATTAAAATTAATTTGTTTCCGGTGAGATTTGCACAGAGAGAGGCGGCTCTCTCTCTCTGCAGCAGAATCAACTCGCCGGTCCTTTCCAGAGGGTCAATCATCTCATCGCCAGCTACTCGCCATTTTTGCAAATGTTGCTATCACTGGTATTCGAGTCTTTCTGCATACCGTGATAGCAACGCTGTAAAAAATGGCGATTTAAAATCCCTGGCGATTTTTTTTTCTATCGGACTTTACTGCATGAGGCCCACAATCTCCCGGACACTTAGGCCCAGATCCTCAATACTCCGATAAATCAAGGCTCATAATGTACCGTTATCAAAATCTATAACAGACGTTATGTTCTCTGAGGTTAGAGCCAATCCACAAAGCTAATTACATACAAAAACAGCTTCCGTTAGTGATCTCATTAGCACAGGTTTAATGCCATGTTAAGTTAGCACTGACGCGTTAGCTTCAAATAACCTGGAGACACAAGGGAGTCCCACTCGCGCAGACTGTCCAGATAGAGTGACTTTAGAAATAAATTCAAACAAACACCCACTTTCTTGCTGCTGGTGCCGTAGAAAGCGCTCCGTTCGTCCTCTTAATGATCCGTGAAGATGTTCAACCAAATTAGAAAAAAACGGCACAGCGCACCGAAATGAATGGATAAACAGGTGTATTAGAGACACACAAACATGTATAGTAAACTCACATGAAATGAATTAAAAAGCAGGCTTCTCGCAGTCTCGGGTGAGAATAAATGAGTCCAAAGATGTTATACAGATGGGGCCCAGCGAGCCGGGTCCCCGGACTTCTGTTCGCAGCACTCGAGTGAAGGATGAGATGCCAAACTAATATGCAAAAACAAGGGGGGAAATGAGAGGAAAAGATAGATATCCTTTTTGATAGGGGCACTCCTAAATAATTCCCAAAACGAGCCAATTTAAAGATAGACACTATGAAAAAATTCAAACCGGCTGAGTTCTCTCTTAGCACAGATAAACCGTATTCCTACCGTCTATTAATGGCCTGACAGTGGTGATACACAGCTGAAACTGAGGACACCAAACAGGGAAAACCTCTATTCACACAGACAAACAGCTATGCCACTCGCAGCTGATCGGGAAGTTCCACCCGTATGCGTGATGACGTGTAAAGCATAATGTGACTACCTCAACGCGTTTCGCACAGGAGTGTTTCATCGGGGAGTGACGTCACAGTCATTGGGGTACTACATATATATTGGGGTATATAGTTCTCATTTGGATTGAATAATCATAATTCTATAGCTGTGAACAATCTTTCACAAGTGACAATTAGCACTAGATTTCAAATCACATTGAAAAAGGAGGAATGATAGTGTCCACACCACCACAGTCAATGTACAATAATATTCTTTAGAATAAAATCCTCACCAAGGAGCATTCTGTTCTGTGGACCCCAGAAGAAGCTGCTGTCCGGCTAAACAGTTGTCGGGCATAACAGCCTGAGGGTTTAGAAGCAGAAGGAGTGATTTTCACACAGCGTGCTTAGGCGCGATCCGATCCTGCTGCGCGGCATTCAACCTTTCACACTGACCAGTTATACCAAAAGATAATGTCAGAGCAATAGCTCAAAAAATCCAGTGCTCAAGAGTTCCTCACTAGTCTGTGTTAGCAGGGGACAAGGGTCTGCTGTATAATCACATATATTTACTCTCCAAGAGAGTCTGTACTCACGGCTTGTAGGGCAGACTGAGAACGGAGAGAGTCCTGTTGTATTAAATAGTGTATGCCTTGCAGTGCCCCGCTCTGTATATCCTATCCGATCACAGATCTCGACTGGCCCGTCACACCAGGCACCAATGATGTCGAGTAGAGGGTATATGCGCTCCTCTCACTTGTGGCTCAGTTCAAATCACACACAAGTCCCCTGTTCTGCGTGCTCCCTGGTAGATGCAAGCTAGTATATGAAACACCCCAGTAGGGAAAACCCGGTGCACAGCTTCAGTCATGGATTGAGTAGATCAAAAGGATTTATTATATTAAAAATATGGACAAAAAAATACTGATATTGTCACTCTAACGCGTTTCACACGCAGGGTGCTTTATCAAAGAGTAACAAGTAGCCATTGACTGACATTCTTATAGCACATCTATGACACCTCCTTCTAAGATCTAACCAATCACAAAGATAATTCTAATCTCTGACAGGTGTTAGTATGCAAATAGAGGGAGTAGGTCACAAGAAGCAATCAGTGAGTAATCTGAACAAACACTAACAAAACAAAGAGATGGTTATATCTCTATAAACACATATAACATGCACAAACATGAATAATCATATAAAAACAAATATCAAAACTCAGTCTATCTTAATAGACTACCATGTATTGTGTATATAATATAATATCTTATAAATTAATTAAATAATCTGTAAACTACAAGTGTATTCAGACCACAATTCCTGAAGACCTGATCAGTAGTAACCATAAATCTATAACCTCATATCACATGCATATAAATTATAAAAAAGTATATCTAATCTAATAACAATATAATAATAATAAATAAATATATATAGTGTAAATAGAAATCATTAATCTAAATCTAACATATCACATATAACAGAAATATATTGAAAAGAGCATATTGGAAAGAAAACACATACCGTATTTCCTCGATTGTAAGACGCCATCGATGGTAAGACGCACCATCGATTTGGCCCTTAAAATCGAGGAAAATTACTCCCATGTCAGTGGAGGATGAAGCGGGTGGCGGCGGCAGGAGAGGTCCCACGTCTGCAGATGGTTGAAGATGCACAGGGTGCAGCAGGTTTGCGGCGGTGGCGGGACACATCCCAAGTCTGCAGGTGAATGAAGATAAGACAGCAGGCAGGCAGGCGGGCAGGCATGCAGTGGCGGCGACGGCAGGAGATCATAATAGAAGGCAAGCTGAGCAGGAGCAGAGCGGCACAGGGGAACGGCTGGGGAAGAGCGCACTGTAACCGGAAGTCAGAGAACGTTCAACGTCCGGTGTTAGTGTGCTAGTCCCCAGCTGTTCCCCTATGCCACTCTGCTCAGCTCTCCTGATATTATGATCTCCTGCCACCGCCACCACCACCACCACACGCCCGCTGTCTTATCTTCATTCCCCTGAACACTTGGCAACCCGCCCGCTGTCCATCTTCAGTCATCTGCAGACGTGGGACCTTTCCTAAAGCATGGTAAGTGAAAAGAGGGGGTTAGTACTGTAGACACTTTTTTTTTTTTTCATTTTTTAATACATCGATTCTAAGACGCACCCCAAAAAGGTGCGTCTTACAATTGAGGAAATAGGGTATATACAGTACATATATATGCATATATGAAATTGATGAACAGTATACACACACATATATACTTAAATGTATCCTGTATGTTCCCAAAGAATTTAAGTTTATTATACTTTATTTCACTAAATTTCTCCTAATATAATGGATGTCATTAATTAATATCTCATATCAATATGTTTTATGATATAACTCTTGATATGAGATATGTTGATTGAGTTTATTTATACTATATTAATAAATGACATCCATTATATTAGGAGACGTTTAGTGAAATAAAATATAATAAACTTAAATTCATTCCAGCGGATGGCTGCAGCGGGGGTCGGTCTCCCGGGCTGCAGGAGGGAGCTGCTGTCGGCTGTATGCTGGAAGGTAAGCAACTCCCCCCCCCCCACAAATGCCCTCCTCTCCGTGCTGATCCCTCCCCCCAGTCCACACACACACAGACACACACACACACACAGACACACACACACACAGACACACACACAGACACACACACAGACAGACACCCCCCCCCCTACCTTGTGGAGGAAGCTCTCTGACAGCTCCCGCTCCCGCCCCCACCGCTGATAGGCTCATCAGCGCACCACGTGACGCATCACCGCTCGGGATCGCAATTTTCTTGCATCCCCTGGCGGCTGACGCGTCACAGAGAGTTGTGAGCCGTGCAGCGAGGGGGGACTGGGACCGGCTAGGAAAGGATACCCCTGCTGGTGATGAACGCGCACGCCGCCGGACACAGCGGGACCAAAGCCTAAAAATTATAAGGGTAAGAATACTGACGCTAAACCACAACCAAATGGTAAAAAAACAGCCACTGTGGATATTGGGAATAAAGCATCTAAAGATAACCCGAAGAGGTGCGAGGCCTCTGCAACCTCTACTTACCGAGGTTCAACCGGCTCCAGGACGCGTTACCATGTCAACGCGTCGTCAAATGACTCTGTGGGGTTGTGTGACGTCCCGGTTGCCACAGTAACGTGACATCAGTTGACGCCGCGGGTCACGTGATGTCACACGACCCAACGGCGTTATATGACGCCGCGCGAGGTAAGTTCAAAATGACACAGCCATTTACGTTGGCCCTAAGAGGGACTGACCCTTTGAAGGTTGAGGCAGACGTCCATGGAAACACCCAATGAAAAGTCAGCATTAATCCCCTACTGTATGACCTGTCTCTTCAAGGCACTTTGGCTTATGCACATAATGGTAAATACATTTTGTTGAAACCTACAATCTTCTTTGTAAATTGACTGCACTTTAGTATCTTAGAGAATACAACTCCCATAACTGAGCTTCTGTCCCAATAATTGGTTTTTGAAGATGAAAAAAAAAAAAAGAAAAGAAAAGGTACTGGCAAACTTTTTACATAAATTTGCATTTATAAATAACTTTAAAACAGACTTCAAAGAAAACCAGAGTTTAGCAAAAGGTAATGAGGGCACCCTATCTGTGACACGACATCTTACTGTTATAGAGGGGTGGGAATTCACTGTGTACGGACAGTAAAAACCAGGGCTCATGTGTTCAAAATGCCTCAAGCTATTATCAGCACAATCAATAACTTATTCAATTATTCATCCCCTGCAAGTTGAACAGGTCCCATTAGCCAAGCTTTCTACACTAACTACATTTTTGGAAGGCAGCAGTGAACTGTTAACAATTATTATTCTGTTAACGGCAAAAATGTAAATTGAACTTACGAATTCAGTGCTTGGCCATTAATAAACTAAACTCCGTTGAACCAGAGGGAACTGCAGCACATTGCTTTGCAATGCTGGCTTCACCGGCAGTGACAGTGTTACTGCAGCACATTGCTTTGCAACGCTGGCTTCACCGGCAGTGACAGAGTTACTGCAGCACATTGCTTTGCAACGCTGGCTTCACCGGCAGTGACAGAGTTACTGCAGCACATTGCTTTGCAACGCTGGCTTCACCGGCAGTGACAGAGTTACTGCAGCACATTGCTTTGCAACGCTGGCTTCACCGGCAGTGACAGAGTTACTGCAGCACATTGCTTTGGAACGCTGGCTTCACCGGCAGTGACAGAGTTACTGCAGCACATTGCTTTGCAACGCTGGCTTCACCGGCAGTGACAGAGTTACTGCAGCACATTGCTTTGCAACGCTGGCTTCAGCGGCAGTGACAGAGTTACTGCAGCACATTGCTTTGCAACGCTGGCTTCACCGGCAATGACAGAGTTACTGCAGCACATTGCTTTGCAACGCTGGCTTCACCGGCAGTGACAGAGTTTCTGCAGCACATTGCTTTGCAACGCTGGCTTCACCGGCAGTGACAGAGTTACTGCAGCACATTGCTTTGCAACGCTGGCTTCACCGGCAGTGACAGAGTTACTGCAGCACATTGCTTTGCAACGCTGGCTTCACCGGCAGTGACAGAGTTACTACAGCACATTGCTTTGCAAGGCTGGCTTCACCGGCAGTGACAGAGTTACTGCAGCACATTGCTTTGCAACGCTGGCTTCACCGGCAGTGACAGAGTTACTGCAGCACATAGCTTTGCAACGCTGGCTTCACCGGCAGTGACAGAGTTACTGCAGCACATTGCTTTGCAACGCTGGCTTCACCGGCAGTGACAGAGTTACTGCAGCACATTGCTTTGCAACGCTGGCTTCACCGGACGTGACAGAGTTACTGCAGCACATTGCTTTGCAACGCTGGCTTCACCGGCAGTGACAGAGTTACTGCAGCACATTGCTTTGCAACGCTGGCTTCACCGGCAGTGACAGAGTTACTGCAGCACATTGCTTTGCAACGCTGGCTTCACCGGACGTGACAGAGTTACTGCAGCACATTGCTTTGCAATGCTGGCTTCACCGGCAGTGACAGAGTTACTGCAGCAGGACTAGTTACATTTTGATTTAGAATGCGTTTTATGTGCAATATTTCGTCTGGCTTTTTTCCTTTTATTGTTTCTGTTCGTGCTTTGTATTTCCAACACAGCAAAAGTGTACTATATACAGATTTAACATGTGACATTGTTCCACCTGATAACACGACATATCCCATTATACTGTAACTCAGAATATCAGTTTCCATAGGATTCAACGGCAGTATTGATGCAGAATATGACAACATGTTCCACCACAGAGAGAACAGCGAAGCCTGTACATTTTGGGCCATAATTACTAAGCAGTCTTCTGTCGTGAGGCAACTTCTGATCAATAGGCTGTAAGGTATCTTCCAGCACCTGGAGATGTCTCAGGGCAGAAGACTGCTCAGCGAATGTGGGCCTTTGCAGTTATAAATAACTTTAAAACAGACTTTTTTAAACCTTCGTGGTGTTGTGCTTTATCTGGTCGCCATTTTTCTTCATCTACATTTATAGTTTTCAATTGAAATCATGTTTATCAGTAAGATTAAACTAAAACGACCTCAAAGCGCTTCACAGTTACATAAAGGAAAAAGAAGAAAACCTTTAAGGTTATAAACGAGACCAAACACAAGGAAAGATACAATACAGGATGGAACGGTACTGAAGTTATTAAATGCTGGTCAGGTGGTGATTCATTAGTTAAATGCCTGGATAAACAGGTACTGTAGGTCTTGAGCCTGTTTTTATAGATTTCCAGAGAGGAGGCCTCTCGAACTGTATGAGGCAGACTGTTCCAGTGTGGCTAAAAGCTCGGGCCCCAAAGGAAGTCAAGGGGATTCTGGGAAGTCCTTTATCTGCACATCAAAGTGAGCGAATGGGAGTGTAGGTCATGTAACGCTTTGAATGTCAACAAGCCAATCTTGAAATAAATTTGCCATTTTAAAGGCTTTCTTCTTTGTTAGTAAAGTAATTAAGTTGACATTGTTAGCCCAATAGATACAACAAGAGATCAATTAGTATATCATAAGTATGAATTTCAGAGGACCAGATGAAAAATAAATGAAAAATAAATGTACATAGAAAACAAGTACGGAAAATAAAAGGTAAACTTTAATGGTGATTGAATCTAAGGAAGCAAATTACAGAGATAGTTGTTTATTTTTTGACATCCTCTGTGGGACTGTATCTTTCACATCTGGAATGAGAGAACAGGTCATCACAAGAATAATCAGCATTTTCTTTTTCATGAAAGGATTACAATGAAATAGAATCAGTACCGGGCTCAGAGATGACAAGAATCCTAGTTTGTGTAAGGCCTGTGTTTTGTTTTCTTAGTCACTATAGTAATAATTTTAAAGTCTATGTCTAATCTGTAGTCAATTTCCACAAAGGCTTTGTGTTAATCAGGAGAGCTGCTTAACGACTTTGATCTGCCGCCCTCTGTTTATCGGCGGAGTGGTGAGACTCCTCCAGTTGGAATTAAATGTCGATGTTACTGTAAGATTTCAGTGTGATCATTGGGAAAACTGGATTGTCAGATCTTACTAAATGGATTGTTTTGTCAGACTCGACACGAAGGCAACAACCTTGTTGCAATTTAGGGGACATCCTTCTTTTTTATGTGCCCTTACATCAAAGCTCAAGGGCAGTTCTTGGTACGACAGCCAGAACTGCAAACAGGAATCGTATTCTGTTATATGTCTCAGTAACAAAGTAGCAGAAATTCTGCACCACCAACTGCAGCATTTACAGGCTTGTCAAAGTATCTTTTATTGTATTATTCTTATACATACAGTTAAACTATAAAAGTAAATTAAAGTGACATTCCAACCATTTTTTAATCATTGTATGAAGCAGGGCGTCTCTGGAGCTGAACCGTGTTCATTTCCCCATATTTCCCCGAGTTACTTACCTCCATAGGTGCTGCCGTTTTTTCCTGGTTCTTCAATCTTCCTGCGGCATGCGGACCAATAGGAAACGGCGACAGGTGACTTCATAGCTTTCTATTGGCGCCCGTCCGTGGGAGATGTAAACCTTCATATTGTGTGCATCTGCTGGGTGTGCTTCCCGGGGCACCTTCGGAAGAAATCTCGCGAAGCAGTGGTTCCCCGGAACTGAAATTCAGGCTCCAGAGTCCCCCTTCTTCACACATAGAAGGAAGAAAAAAAAGATGGAACCCTGCTGTATCTTAAGTATAAGTGTTGTGCTTATTTTCTCTTAGCCTGTGTCCTCCACTCCCTAGCACAGTAACACGAGGCTTCCGAGAAAGCATTATTCATACCCAGATTTAGTGGGAATTACTGGAATTATAACGCATTTAGGGGGTATTTACTAAGCTCAGTAAGGCTAATGTCACAGTAATAGTAAGGCTGTATTCACCAATGGTAATAGCGTAATGTTAAATCATGGTTTCTCCCATAAAGAGCATAGCGTTAACTATACCAGATGTTAGTAATAATGAGAAGCAAATGGTTTGCAAATGAGGCTTTATCATATTATCCCTCATATCGCCATTCTACCTGAAAGCTGATTAAAATATCCATCTGAAACAAACAGGACAAATGGAAGATACACTGGCGACACACTTTATTCGAGCTCGGCTAGTCCCACGAATTCGGGTATACCCGGGTGTATTGAGGTTTGTGACTGTTTTCTGCCCGAGTGCATTGCGTTATTTTCCAGGCAGGGATTGAAGCATTTTATTCCCGCTGGCTGCAATACTGCACAGTATATATATATATATATATATACTGCATTACAATTCATGAATTTATGCCATCTGGTAGACACGCGAAGCATTGCAGCCTATTAAATCCTAATCATTATCATTTAACAGATCAGCCGCCAGTCAGCCAGGCATGAACCATGGCTGGGAAGGCAAACGCAACGGGGCTTGTCAGAGGTGACGAGCGGCGCATTCCAGGTATCTGCCAGGTACATACTGGGTATTTGCTCGAATAAAGTGTGTCGCAGCAGTAGGATAGTGCAGGAGTGGCCAACTCCAGTCCTCAATGGTCACCGACAGGTCAGGTTTTCAGGATATCCCAGCTTCAGCACAGGTGGGTCAATCAGAGGCTCAGGCGAAGACTGCGCCTCTGATTGAGCTATCTGTGCTGAAGCAGGGACTGATTGAGCCACCTGTGCTGAATCAGGGATATTCTTAACACCTGACATGTTGGTGGCCCTTGAGGACTGGAGTTGGCCACCCCTGGAAGAGTGGGACACTGTCTTGGGCCTGTGCTGTTTTCTATTGTAGTACAAGAGAACAAAGTCTTATTATTAATGTTATTATTAAATACAGGCTTGGAGAGAGGAGCATAGGGCTGCACTGAGCTGTATCACAGCTGCATTATCTGCAGCAATAACTCTGCTTGTGTTTTTTCGTCTTTACGAACAAACAAAGGGGACAGCAAAGGGCATTGGGGTTAGGCAAGTAAACAGAGAAAATGACAGCTGAGCATCTCTAATTGAAACAAACAAGCGCTTGCCCTCGTGTTTTAAGTAAGGAAGAAGCAGCTGGTAGCTGAAGGATAAAAGTGACTGGAAATCAACGCAGCAGCTCTCAAGACTCTAAAAACATATTATTTGCACAGTAGACAATATAAAGCATGTTAGACATGACAGCACTAATTACAGAAGCTCTGTCATTTCCAGGAGCATGGCTTGACACAGACTATTGGCAGTGCACCAGTCTGTATATACCACCGCTCCCAAACGGCACTCCAGGCAAAGATACTGTTGCTGGTGCTAATACATAGCAATGTTATTGTGATAATTGGTAGGTTAGATGCAGTGCCTTGCAATGCATTGCTTAGAAATACACTGTGTCCCTTTAGCAGCGAAGAAGTGCATTGCTTCCTCACTGCATTTGTCAATGTTGCTATTTATATATATAACATGCAAAAACACTTGCCTAAACAAGTGAGAGAACCCCTTTTGAACAAGCACTCATAGTGTGATTGATACAAGTTAGTTTAAAAGAGTAACCTTTATTAGTGTATATGGGTAAAATAAGTGAAGTACATAAACACTCAACACAATTAAAACACGTATTAAACTTAATGTCTCTGAGTCTGAATTGTAGACTAATGGAGGTGGTGTTTGAAGGAATATAATGTAACTGGCACCATATTAAAGTATAGAATGAATAAGGTGCCTCAGTGTGGTGTGTATATTATTGTTGAAAGTGTCTGGTGTATGTCACGTGAATACAGTGTCAGTCACACCACTTTCATACCACATCTGATTGATATGTGGTTCTCTGACAATATACAATATATAATATATAGCTAGTGAATTTCGGGCCAGACCAACTTGATCAGTGCTTAGTGTGGCTTAGCTGGAATCGATTGTCAGAGAGACCACCAAAGGGTTAAAATATATCCTTCAATACAATGCTAGATGAAGTAAAATATCAGGAAGGAAGGCTACTGTGTAGCTGGGGGTAGTGAGGCTAAATTGTGGGAACTATTGGTATATAATGATGATTTTATTGTTTCCCACTAGTCATTAATGATTTCAAAGTTATTATGGCCTCATATGAGCTCAACAAGATTCACATAGTAAATAGATAGTGATATGAATGGCTGCTCGTATCCCCTGTGAAGGTAGCAAGTGTGTTGATAGGCTAGCAGGTATATCTCGATTAATAAAGCTAATAAAAGAGTTATCTTCAGCTGCCTGAAAAGTAAAAGTCACTTAATCTCTGCAGACCTATATAGGTGGTATAGGTAAGTGATTGATATTTATGATAGTCGCCCAGCTGTGTCAGTCAATGTAGGTGTTTTAGATGGGCAGGCTATCTTGCTATAGACAGATTTGTCTCAGTTACCACTTATCTTCTAGGGCAAACCAGCCCTGTCTACTAAATATAAGCGACTAGATAGAGTATAGGTGCCCAGCAGCCGCTCGGTGACGTACCCTATACAATACAGGGGTGCTGTGGGGGGCTGCTATCTCGGAGCATTTAATCCCTGCTCACGAGTGGCGGCATCTGTTGATTCTCCGCCCGGCATGGTGTATTCATGAACACCGCTATGTATCAAACTGCCGGGTGGAGCTCAAAGTGAAGCTGCGGCTATTCTCCGGTGGGCGTTCCTCTGTGACGTCAGCACGCGCACTGGTGCGGCGACGTCTGTCTGTGAGCGCGGAGAATAGCCGCAGCTTCACTTTGACTGACACAGCTGGGCGGCTATCATAAATATCAATCACTTACCTATACCACCTATATAGGTCTGCAGAGATTAAGTGACTTTTACTTTTCAGGCAGCTGAAGATAACTCTTTTATTAGCTTTATTAATCGAGATATACCTGCTAGCCTATCAACACACTTGCTACCTTCACAGGGGATACGAGCAGCCATTCATATCACTATCTATTTACTATGTGAATCTTGTTGAGCTCATATGAGGCCATAATAACTTTGAAATCATTAATGACTAGTGGGAAACAATAAAATCATCATTATATACCAATAGTTCCCACAATTTAGCCTCACTACCCCCAGCTACACAGTAGCCTTCCTTCCTGATATTTTACTTCATCTAGCATTGTATTGAAGGATATATTTTAACCCTTTGGTGGTCTCTCTGACAATCGATTCCAGCTAAGCCACACTAAGCACTGATCAAGTTGGTCTGGCCCGAAATTCACTAGCTATATATTATATATTGTATATTGTCAGAGAACCACATATCAATCAGATGTGGTATGAAAGTGGTGTGACTGACACTGTATTCACGTGACATACACCAGACACTTTCAACAATAATATA